>NW_005871726.1:142266-143909 GCF_000147115.1 Myotis lucifugus | reverse complement strand
CAGTACCATCTCACACCTGTCAGAATGGCTATCATCAATCAAATCAACAAACAACAAGTGTTGGAGAGGATGTGGAGAAAAAGGAACCCTTCTGCACTGCTGGTGGGAATGCAGACTGGTGCAGCCACTGTGGAGAACAGTATGGAGTGTCCTCAAAAAACTAAAAATGGAACTCCCATTTGACCCAGTGATCCCACTTCTAGGAATATATCCCAAGAAGCCAGAAACACCAATCAGAAAGGATATATGCACCCTATGTTCATAGCAGCACAATTCACCATAGCTAAGATTTGGAAACAGCCTAAGTGCCCATCAGCAGATGAGTGGATTAAAAAACTGTGGTACATCTACACAATGGAATACTACACTGCGGTAAAAAAGAAGGAAATCTTGCCATTTGCAACAGCATGGATGGAACTGGAGAGCATTATGCTAAGTGAAATAAGCCAGTCAGAGAAAGATAAATACCACATGATCTCACTCATTTGTGGAATATAGAGAACAACATAGACTGATGAACAGGGACAGACCCAAAGACAGAGAAACAGTGATCAGACTATCAATCCCCAGAGGGAAAGTAGGGGAGGGTGGGGGTAAGGGGAAGAGATCAACCAAAGGACTTGTATGCATGCATATAAGCCAAACCAATGGACACGGACAACAGGGGGATGAGAGTATGAGTGCCGGGGTGGGGGGAGGTTGGGGGTTAATGGGGGGATGAGGACACATTTGTAATATCTTAACCAATAAAGAAATTAAAAAAAAAAAAAAGAAATGACAGGGGGCAAGGGAACAGGAAGAGCTCAGAGCTAAACTCAGCTGGAACTGACAGAGCTGCTGCCATCCCAGGCAGTGCCACTGTGCACATTAGACACGGTGCCCCTTCCTTTGGGCCCATAGGCCTGCCCTGGGCTAGGCAGCCCTGCTAACCTACCCCACCGCCATAGCTGATCGGACCCCTTGACCCTCTCCTGGTCACGCACTCCCCTCTGAGGGGCTGATGGAGAGTCTGCGAAGAGACCTTGACTCACCTTTCAGGATGGCCTGCAGGGAAGCAACCTCCTCTTGGCACTGCCGCTGCACCGCGGCCACAGCCTCCGCCTTCGTGCTCTCGCTCACCTCGGCCACAGCCTTCATGGTCTCCATTTCCGCCAGGGCGCCTGCCAGCTCAGCTCGAAGTCGGCAGAGTTCCCCTGACTCAGCCTCTGCCTCAGCCTTTGCGCCCTCCTGGGGCTGGGGATCAAGCACTGTGGGGAACAAGAATCAGCCTCTCTTCCCATCACTCCAGGACCCCCAATAACCCGGGCCACCGAACCCCAAAGTCCAGCGACCTAGTAATACTGCGACCACGGTCCCCGCCCCTTCCCCAGACCCGCCCGCTTACCGGGCCCCGCCTTCTTCTCACCTAATTCGACCTGTAGTTTCCAGTCCCGCCTCTTCCCCATCCCACGGTCCAGCCAATCCTCTTTCCTCTAACATGACCCCTCCCTTCCAAAGTCCCCGCCCCTTGCCCACCTGGCCCCGCCCACACCCACTCACGGGGCCCCACCTCTCAGCTGGCCCCACCCATTGGGCCGCCAGGCCACGCCCACCCGCCGGTGTTCCCAGACCCCGCCCCTTTCTCCCGTCTCCCCCTCACCACC
>NW_005871726.1:140617-142166 GCF_000147115.1 Myotis lucifugus | reverse complement strand
CCTTAAGGCCGAAGGCCGGAAGGTGGGGGGAGGAAATTTCCCAAGCCGTCGGCCCGAAAAACCTTCCGTGTGGAATGCCCTGGCGGGGGGCCCCGGCCCCCCCCCCCTTTTGCCTTTCCTTCCTGGGGGGGCGCTTTTTCCAGACCACTTAGTTTTCCCAAACCCCCCAATTTCTTTTTCATCAGAAACTTTCCTAGTGTCTCCATGTGGGCCCTTGGAAACTCCTGCTTAGAATTGCACCCCCCTCGGGAGAATCCCCCCCCGCCTCAAGCCGGGGGGCGGGGCGAAGCTCCCCCCGGTCTCTCCCCGAGCCCCGGAGCCGGCTCCTGGCTGGGCCCCTGCCGCCCTTCCGCTGGGGCCTGGCTCACGATACAGCCATTGTGGCCAGGCCTCCTGCACCTCCGCCCTCGTGGGGCGGCCCTCGGGGCAGGGCTGGGTCGGCTCCACTTTTCTGGGCTCCTGAGTCCCCGCGAGGTCAGTCAGTCGTTTCAGTCCGGCTCTTGAGGTCCCCACCCCACTTTGATGTTCAGCCACTCACCCCTCCTGCTGGTACCCCTCCCGTCCAGTGCCCCAAGTCCCTCCTCTCCTCCCTCTGCCACTGCCCTAGGACCTAGGGCCTAGGTCAAGCTCTGATCTGTGACCTCGCCCCTTGCACGGGAACAAGAAACTCAAACTTAGGTCCAGCGCTTTGATTCCCCTTCTCTCACGCCCTTTCTCCCTCTGTACGGCACAGTCCAGGGGCCTGGAGGTCCTGCAAGCTCTACGTCCAAAGGACTGAGTAGCAGAATGAGTCCCTTTTTCTTCATCTCCAGGCCTAAAACCCAGCCCCCGTCGCGATCATCTCCCTCCTGAACTTCCAGAATGCCTTCTAGCTGTACCCCCGTGTGGCCTATTGGCTCCTTGATTATTCTCACAGCAACTAGAGTCATCTTTGTGACACAGATCATGTCATATCCCTGCTTAAAATCTAGTTCAGTCCAATTTGAAAGTGGGCAAAGGACAGGAATCGACATCTCACTGGTGTCACAGATGGCATAAAGGCACATGGAAAGATGTTCAACACTATTAGCCATTAGGGAAATGCAAACTAAACCAGAAGTAGACATCACTACACACCGACCGGGATGGCTAAATCAGACAGTGATAATACCAAGTGCTGGGAAGTATATAGAGAAACCGAGTTTCTCATAGATTCCTGATGGGAATGTGAAATGGTATAGCCACTCAGTAGGACAGTTTCTAACAAAACTGAACATGACCTTACGTGAACATCAAGCTTTAAACTGCAAGGTCTCAGCTCAAAAGTCACCTCCTCCGTGAGGCCTTCCCTGACCACCCCACCCAAAATAGCCATCCCCAATCACCTGTCCACCATTAGATTACATTAGAGACTTCTCACCACCTGAAATTATTTATTGGTTAACTTGTTTATTACCTGTCCCCCTTTACCCTTCTGTGGCCCCAAAACTTGAATCAAAGCTCCAGAGATCAGGAACCTTGTTTTTTGTGTCCCCAGCACCTAGCACAGTGCCTGAGAAATACACATCTG
>NW_005871726.1:134456-138490 GCF_000147115.1 Myotis lucifugus | reverse complement strand
AGGGTCAGAGGCAAAGAAGGAATAGAGTCTCTAAAGCAAAAATAGGACATTAGGAAGAAAGAACTGGTACGTTAGGAAAAGTAATTCCAGAAATAAAACTGTAGATACTGAAAGGTCTAGTCAGTCTTGCAAAGACATCCACACATCCTAAGCAGAAGAGGGACTGCGTTTCAGCCAGTCCTGGGCTTCGGAAGAGCGCTGGGGCCGGGGAGACAGGCAGGAGACGCCAGGAGTCTCCGTAGCTGATTCTACCCTCGCCTGAGAAAAGAATCTGGGTGTGGCGGAGCTTACGACATAATGGTTTCAGGGCCTGGAGACTTTTCGTTCTAGAAGTCTTTTTGCTCGTGGTTTATATCAGAAGTAGGCAGTTGACCAGGTGGTGGGCACAGTGGCTAAAATGGCAGCCAGATTTCTGGACTCGGACCCAGCTCTGTGAAGTGCTAGTTGTGTGACCTTAGACATGTTAGTTGACCCTTGGCACTCAGCTTCCACCTGCAGAATTGCACCTGGGAAGGGAGAATGTCAAGGTTGAGTATAGGCTCACCCAGCTGGCCTAGCTCAGTGGTGGAGCGTCGACCTATGAACCAGGAGGTCAGGGTTCGATTCCCGCTCAGGGCACATGCCCGGGTTGTGGGCTCGATCCCCGGTGTGGGGCGTGCAGGAGGCAGCCAATCAATGATTCTCTCTCGTCATTGATGTTTCTATCTCTCTCTCCCTCTCCCTGCCTCTCTGGAATCAATAAAAATATCTTTTTAAAAAGACTGAGTATAGGCTCTAGAATCAGACGGCCAGAGTTCAGGTCCAGGCCCCGGCACTTACTAACTAGGCGAGCCTTGAGCATGTTATTTAGCTTCTCTGCTTCAGTTTCCTCATCTATGAAATAGGGGTGTTTGTGAAGACAAAATTAGCTAATATACATAAACACACGTATACATAATACACACGTAAAATACGTGACATGCTTTAATACAATCCTGGCACATAAGTGCTCAATAACTTGGGGGAGGTCACTGTAAAGATTAACTGGGTTAACTGATTTAAGAACATAGTAGATGTTCAATAAACGTCAGTGATGACCGCCAGTTCCTGGATTGCTTCCTTTTCACTGCACACCCAGCATACAACTGCTGAACGAACAATGATTGAACAACTGATGGTGGGAACGGCAGGCAAGTAGGGGAGATGGGGTAGGCCAAGACATAGGAAGGAAAAGGCCCTGTTGTGCCCAAGATGCAGCTCTCCCTCCTCTACTGGATTTGAGAGAGGATGGGAATGCACCCGTCCCCGCCCTCCCTTCCCCTCCCACACAAGGGCACTACATCACAGGACTGGAACAGCTCGTGGAGTTTATTTGGGCAGTGCGAACGGGACTGACGTTCCACTTGTGCACACAGACACACACGGGTACACACAGCCTGAGCAGCGTCGCTCGAGGTTGACATCATCTGCTGTGGGTCCCCAGATCTCAGTCAGGTGTGGATCTCAGGAACCTGAGGAGGCCCAGGACACGCAGAAGAAACTGTGATGGGGAAGAGTCCAGGAGCCCTCCCCCTGCCCACCAGGCCGTGGGAACCCGTTTTCTTCTCCCTCCCCGAGTGCCAGAACCCCACTGCCATCCCTGCTCATCATCTCCCTCCTCCATAGAGGGCAGCTCCCAGCTTACCTGAAGGGAATCAGCGGGTGCTCCAGGTCCCCTTGTGGCTCCCTCCTCCACACGCTGGTCTGGGCCCATCAGGATTATCCATGTTCTCGTAAGAATCTGCATCTGGGTAGGACCAGGGAGGAGTGAAACGCAGAGCTGGGAGGAGGCTGGGAGAGTCAGCCTCAGAGGACAGCAGGGGGCAGCAGTAGAAGCACCCACCTTCCTCATGATTGGGACCCGGCTGGGCCCGAACGGAGCGGAGCTGGGGGGCTGCATACAGGATCCCCCTCATATCCTCATAGGACTGGGACCCTGTGTGGGCAGGAGGTGGGGAGTTGGAGGTTTGGGAGCCATGCTAGGGGTTTGGGGAAGGAAAGTGCAGCCTAAGATATGGAGGGAGCCTGAGGGGCAGGGAGAGGTGGAAGGCTTGACCCGTGATGTACTAGGAAGGAGTGATTAGGGTCAGCATCAGGTTCGGGGTCCTTGTTAATTTTAGGGTTCAGTCAGGTATGGGTTAGATCATGGTCATTGTCAGAGAAATAGTTAAGAACAGAATTGGAAAGAGTCCAAGTTAGAGTCATGAGGAGAGAGCTGGGTCAAAGCTAAGGTCTGCATTGGGGCTGAGGTGAGGGGGAGGTCAAAGTCCAGGCTGGAATTGGGTTGGGACCAGGGCTGATGTTCGTGGTTAGGGATGGGGCAGACACTGGAGTCAAGATTAGGGGTGGGGGCGGTGCTGAGGTTGTAGGTAAGAGTCAAATCCAAGATCAGGATTGGGCTTGGGTTTGGGGTCAAAGCAAAGTCAAGGTTCTGCCTGGCATTAGAGCTGAGACCAGATCAACCCAGTGTGGGCAGGTCCTAAGCATTTCTCACCAAGGGATGTCGCCTCCCGGCTGGGGTCCCAGGCAGTCCCAGGGGGGCTCAGGAAGTCTGAAGAAGGGAGAGGGGAGTCACTATTGCTTCTGGCCTCCAAGTCACACACACCACCACCGCCGCCACCACTCACACTCCCAGGAACCCGACCCTCCTCACACACACACCTTTTGTCCTGGTTGCTGGGTGGGTCAGCTCTTCATCCTCACTAACATACCACTAACATGCTGCCCAAAAAAATACACATACTCGATCTACACTTCCACTGCAAATTATCCTCGGCACCTCGCTGCTTCCCACCTTCAACTGTGTGAGCTCAACTCTGCCCTCCACCTTGACTGTGGCTGTCCTTGCCTGCAGCAGGAAGCTGGTCCTCGTCACCTGAATCCTCACATTTCATGGTTTGCTTCCGAGATACTCATAGACACTGGGGCCAGGCTCTGAGGCACAGCCCGGCTTCAGAGGGAAGGAGGGGAGCCCTCCTTGTCGCGTGGGACCTCAGGGTCGGTGTCTTGCCCTGTCCCCCAGGTGTATGGCCTTCTGAGGTCTTGAGGCTGGGCAATAAGATGCCAGCCCTGGTCCTGGTCTCATAGCTCCTCCCCCCCAGCTGTACGGCAGTGGCTGCTGGAGGCTGGTGGCTGGAGAGTCCCTGTCACGACATTGGTTTACCTGATCTTCTGCATGGGTTTGGTGGCGAGCTTTCTTTACCTGCGAAGAGGTGAGTCCTGTACACCGTCTCCCGCAGGAGAGCCCACACTGGCCAGTCTTCCACCGTCTCTCTCCTCCCCACAGACTTCACAATCCTGCCCCCCACTCCTCCTCTAAGTGCCCTCCAGACGTCCTCAGGCCCTTGGAATTTGAACTCCCAGCTCCTCCCTTGACCCAAGCGCCCTCCCCAGCACCCCCAAAATCTTCACCCAGCCAAGGAGCTCTCCTCTTATCATTTCCATTTCCTCCCACCAGCCCTGACCCGGAGGAGGAAAAGACAGCGAATGACTGATCCCACCAGAAGGTAATGACCGGGTACCCCGCCCCCCAGTATCCGGCTCCTGCACTTTCACTCAATGCTTGGCTTGCTGTTTCCTCTGCGGAGGCGCCTTTACTCTGCGGGGGGAAATGCTGCCCAACCTTCCAAGCCCAGCTCCAAAGCTACCTCTTCTGTGATGCGACCTCAGAGCCCTCTGTGCGGCTGCAGTGACCAGAGCCCTCTCTCAGGCTGCAGTGACCAGGGCCCTCTCTCAGGCTGCAGGGACCCCAGGGCCCTCTCTCAGGCTGCAGGGACCCCAGGGCCCTCTCTCAGGCTGCAGTGACCAGGGCCCTCTCTCAGGCTGCAGGGACCCCAGGGCCCTCTCTCAGGTTGCAGGAACCCCAGGGCCCTCTCTCAGGCTGCAGTGACCAGGGCCCTCTCTTAAGCTGCAGTGACCAGAGCCCTCTCTCAGTCTGCATTGACCAGGGCCCTCTCTCATGGTTGCAGAGACCCCAGGGCCTCTCTCAGGTTGCAGGGACCCCAGGGGCCCTCTCT
>NW_005871726.1:133097-133724 GCF_000147115.1 Myotis lucifugus | reverse complement strand
TCCCTCTCTCAGGCTGCAGTGACCAGAGCCCTCTCTCGGGCTGCAGTGACCAGAGCCCCCTCTCGGGCTGCAGTGACCAGAGCCCCCTCTCGGGCTGCAGTGACCAGAGCCCTCTCTCGGGCTGCAGTGACCAGAGCCCTCTCTCGGGCTGCTGTGACCAGAGCCCCCTCTCGGGCTGCAGTGACCAGAGCCCTCTCTCAGGCTGCAGTGACCAGGGCCCTCTCTGCGGGCTGTCCTGGGACCGAGGAGCTGACTACAAGTGACCACCTTCTAATCTCTGAGGGCCTGGCCTGCATCCTGAGTGTGTCTCCCAGGCCCCTCCAGGCCGGGCCTCCGTGCAACCCCCCTTCCTCCTCCAGGTTCTTCAAAGTGACGCCTCCCCCGGGCAACGGGGCCCACAGCCAGTACGGGAACGTGCTCTCGCTTTCCACGCCCACGGCTGGCACGGGTAGGAGGCCGGGCCGCGTCTCCAGGGCTAGGGCCCCCTCCCCCGCCCCCTTCACCCACATAAGTCCCAGCCCCCCCAACCAGCTCGGAGCTCCGCTATTAGCTAAGAACTCGCCCCGAGAGAGGATTCCCAAGATGAAGTTATCCCCGCCCTTGGAATAGGGCCCAAAGAAAATTTCG
>NW_005871726.1:105637-132414 GCF_000147115.1 Myotis lucifugus | reverse complement strand
CAGATGTGAGCCCCGCCTTGGACCAAGGCCCGCCCCCAGGACTCGGCCCGAAGTTCTGTTCCAAGAACAGAACCGCACCGGGACCTGGAGCCCGCGCCCCTGGGTTCAGATCCGGTGCCCAGCCTCGGCGCCCTCCCGCCGCCCGAGCATCCTCTCCCGCCGCCCGGCGCGCAGACCTCAGCCCTGACCCCCACGTCCCCGCCCCTCTCGCCAGGTCGCTCCCACCGGTGGGCTGCAGGCCTGGCCGCCGCCGTCCAGTCCTACGGAGGGAACCCGTACAACGAGGTGCAGGAGGCCGGAGCTGCAGGGGCCCGGAGCCCGACGGGGGCAGCTGGTGATGGTGCAGGGGTCCTTACTCACCTGTGGGGGTGTCGGAGCCTCTGTCTGTGGCAGGAATAGTGAACTGGGGCCCGGAGACAGGGCGCCGTGACGCGGTCCCACCCCTGTCCCCAAATCCCAGGCGCAGGCGAAGAAGAAGGGGAGGCCTACGAGGAGCCGGACAGTGAGGAGGGCTCCCAGTTCTACGAGAATGACTCCAACCTGGGGCAGGACCAGCTCTCCCAGGGTAAGACTGCCCCCCCCCGCCCCCCCCCCACCTCCTCAGCGGGGGCTGTGGACCCTCGCTGGACCCCCTCTCTCTTCACCAGATGGCAGCGGCTATGAGAACCCGGAGGAAGATGCCGTGGGTCCTGAGGAAGAAGACTCCTTCTCCAATGGTAATTTGAGGTCCCCCTGGAGCCTCAGAGATCTGGGGGGACCCACGGAGCTCCTGCAGGGCAGGGGTGGTCCCTGCAATTCTCTTTTTTTCTGCAGCATCTGAGTTGTATGAGAACGAGGATGAAGAGCTGGCCCAGCCAGTGGCCAGGACAAAAGGTGTGTGTGTGAGGAGGGTCGGGTTCCTGGGAGCGTGAGTGGTGGCGGCGGTGGTGGTGTGTGTGACTTGGAGGCCAGAAGCAATAGTGACTCCCCTCTCCCTTCTTCAGACTTCCTGAGCCCCCCTGGGACTGCCTGGGACCCCAGCCGGGAGGCGACATCCCTTGGTGAGAAATGCTTAGGACCTGCCCACACTGGGTTGATCTGGTCTCAGCTCTAATTCCAGGCAGAACCTTGACTTTGCTTTGACCCCAAACCCAAGCCCAATCCTGATCTTGGATTTGACTCTTACCTACAACCTCAGCACCGCCCCCACCCCTAATCTTGACTCCAGTATCTGCCCCATCCCTTACCATGAACATCAGCCCTGGTCCCAACCCAATTCCAGCCTGGACTTTGACCTCCCCCTCACCTCAGCCCCAATGCAGACCTTAGCTTTGACCCAGCTCTCTCCTCATGACTCTAACTTGGACTCTTTCCAATTCTGTTCTTAACTATTTCTCTGACTACGACCATGATCTAACGCATACCTGACTGAACCCTAAAATTAACAGGGACCCCGAACCTGATGCTGACCCTAATCACTCCTTCCTAGTACATCATGGGTCAAGCCTTCCACCTCTCCCTGTCCCTCAGGCTCCCTCCATATCTTAGGCTGCACTTTCCTTCCCCAAACCCCTAGCATGGCTCCCAAACCTCCAACTCCCCACCTCCTGCCCACACAGGGTCCCAGTCCTATGAGGATATGAGGGGGATCCTGTATGCAGCCCCCCAGCTCCGCTCCGTTCGGGCCCAGCCGGGTCCCAATCATGAGGAAGGTGGGTGCTTCTACTGCTGCCCCCTGCTGTCCTCTGAGGCTGACTCTCCCAGCCTCCTCCCAGCTCTGCGTTTCACTCCTCCCTGGTCCTAACCAGATGCAGATTCTTACGAGAACATGGATAATCCTGATGGGCCAGAACCAGCGTGTGGAGGAGGGAGCCACAAGGGGACCTGGAGCACCCGCTGATTCCCTTCAGGCAAGCTGGGAGCTGCCCTCTATGGAGGAGGGAGATGATGAGCAGGGATGGCAGTGGGGTTCTGGCACTCGGGGAGGGAGAAGAAAACGGGTTCCCACGGCCTGGTGGGCAGGGGGAGGGCTCCTGGACTCTTCCCCATCACAGTTTCTTCTGCGTGTCCTGGGCCTCCTCAGGTTCCTGAGATCCACACCTGACTGAGATCTGGGGACCCACAGCAGATGATGTCAACCTCGAGCGACGCTGCTCAGGCTGTGTGTACCTGTGTGTGTCTGTGTACACAAGTGGAATGTCAGTCCCGTTCGCACTGCCCAAATAAACTCCACGAGCTGTTCCAGTCCTGTGATGTGGTGCCCTTGTGTGGGAGGGGAAGGGAGGGCGGGGATGGGTGCATTCCCATCCTCTCTCAAATCCAGTAGAGGAGGGAGAGCTGCATCTTGGGCACAACAGGGCCTTTTCCTTCCTATGTCTTGGCCTACCCCATCTCCCCTACTTGCCTGCCGTTCCCACCACCAGTTGTTCAATCATTGTTCGTTCAGCACTTGTATGCTGGGTGTGCAGTGAAAAGGAAGCAATCCAGGAACTGGCGGTCATCACTGACGTTTATTGAACATCTACTATGTTCTTAAATCAGTTAACCCAGTTAATCTTTACAGTGACCTCCCCAAGTTATTGAGCACTTATGTGCCAGGATTGTATTAAAGCACGTCACGTATTTTACGTGTGTATTATGTATACGTGTGTTTGTGTATATTAGCTAATTTTATCTTCACAAACACCCCTATTTCATAGATGAGGAAACTGAAGCAGAGAAGCTAAATAACATGCTCAAGGCTCGCCTAGTTAGTAAGTGCCGGGGCCTGGACCTGAACTCTGGCCGTCTGATTCTAGAGCCTATACTCAGTCTTTCTAAAAATATATTTTTATTGATTCCAGAGAGGCAGGGAGAGGGAGAGAGAGATAGAAACATCAATGACGAGAGAGAATCATTGATTGGCTGCCTCCTGCACGCCCCACACCGGGGATTGAGCCCACAACCCCGGGCATGTGCCCTGAGCGGGAATCGAACCGTGACCTCCTGGTTCATAGGTCGACGCTCCACCACTGAGCTAGGCCAGCTGGGTGAGCCTATACTCAACCTTGACATTCTCCCTTCCCAGGTGCAATTCTGCAGGTGGGAAGCTGAGTGCCAAGGGTCAACTAACATGTCTAAGGTCACACAACTAGCACGTCACAGAGCTGGGTCCGAGTCCAGAAATCTGGCTGCCATTCTAGCCACTGTGCCCACCACCTGGTCAACTGCCTACTTCTGATATAAACCACGAGCAAAAAGACTTCTAGAACGAAAAGTCTCCAGGCCCTGAAACCATTATGTCGTAAGCTCCGCCACACCCAGATTCTTTTCTCAGGCGAGGGTAGAATCAGCTACCGAGACTCCTGGCGTCTCCTGCCTGTCTCCCCGGCTCCAGCGCTCTTCCGAAGCCCAGGACTGGCTGAAACGCAGTCCCTCTTCTGCTTAGGATGTGTGGATGTCTTTGCAAGACTGACTAGACCTTTCAGTATCTACAGTTTTATTTCTGGAATTACCTTTCCTAACGTACCAGTTCTTTCTTCCTAATGTCCTATTTTTGCTTTAGAGACTCTATTCCTTCTTTGCCTCTGACCCTTTACAACTTACTTTAACACTGTTCTTATGCGCCAGGCATTAGTCTAAGGAGTGCTTTATGGGAGCATCTCATTTCATCTCTATAACCTCTTATGAGGAAGGTACGCTAAAATTAGTGTCAGTATACAGCTAAGAGCCCTAACCAGTTTGGCTCAGTGGATGGAGCGTCGGCTTGCAGACTGAAAGGTCCCAGGTTCGATTCCGGTCAAGGGCATGTACCTTGGTTGCGGGCACATCCCCGGTGGGGGGTGTGCAGGAGGCAGCTGATCAATGTTTCTCTCTCATCAATGTTTCTAACTCTCTATCCCTCTCCCTTCCTCTCTATAAAAAAATCAATAAAATATATTAAAAAATTTTAAATTATATATATAATTTTTAATTATATATAATCCTTAATTAAATACATATATATTTATACATATATATATATTGCTAAGAGGATTGAGGTACAGAAAATTAATCAATTGTAACTGACCTTAGGCAATATACCTCAACTCAATGACCCTCAGTTTCCCAATTATATAATAGTGGTGGGGAAGCGGCATGGCCTGGTTATCTGTACATGGGGTGGATGCTCCCACGGCAGGGTCACCATGGAAGGTTTCTTTGGCGTCTGTGCTTCCTGTCTGCAGGAGCCCCATGAGTTACCTGCGCCCCATGGGGTGCGTTGGCTTCTACCACAGTCTTACAGGCTACGCAGGTTTGACCACTTTATTCATGAGCTTCTCGGAGCAGGTTTTTGCACCTGAGGTTTGGTCTGAATCCAGGTTCATACTCTGATTTGCTGCCGTGACTGTTCCCCTCCACTGCCCGCTGGGTGGCTTGCTCCCATGTTGCACCCCGAGGCAGGTGCGTGGATCTTTTTCTCTGTCTTCTGTGCCTGGAAGAGACAGCCTCTTCTCAGTTCTCAGCCTTGCGCAGTGCACTCACTCTCAGCTCTCTGCTGTCCCAGGCCTCCACCTTGACCGCTGTCCCCATGGGAGTGTGAAACTCCAGTCCTAGAGATCAGCTTCCCCGGGACTGCTGGACTTCAACCCCCTCACTGTTGTGGCTTTGCTTTCCTTCTTTATTTTTAGCATCATGAAGATTCTGTCTTGCTTTTGAGCTCAACTCTCTATCTATCTATACATATCTAATACATATATATTATATATAATTTGGCCCTAGCCTGTTTGGCTCAGTGGATAGAGTGTTAGCCTGCGGACTGAAGAGTCCCAGGTTCAATTCTGGTCAATGGCATATGCTCGGGTTGCTGGCTCGATCCCCACTGGAGGGCATGCAGGAGGCAGCCAATCAATGATTCTCTCTCATCATTGATGTTTCTATCTCTCTACCCCTCTCCCTTCCTCTCTGAAATCAATAAAAATATATTCTTTTAAAAAATGCAAAAATTAAAAAAATAAGTAAAAATATATCTTTGTTGATTTTGCAGAGGGAGGGAGAGGGAGAGAGGGATAGAAATATCAACGATGAGAGAGAATCATTGATCGGTTGTCTCCTGCACGCCCTCCACTGGGGATGGAGCCCGCAACCCAGGCATGTGCCCTGATGGGGAATTGAACCTCAACTTCCAGGTTCATAGGTCCACTCAGCCACACCGTCCAGGCAGAGCTCAACTATCTTTAAAAAAGAAAGCACGACTTCTTATATTTTGTGTAGTGTATGTTTGGAGTGTAGGTGGGGGCACATGAACCTCTAGCATTTCTTTGGGCTTCTGTCTTGAACACAGTCCCCATGGCAAAAAGTAAAAAATAAAAAAATACAAATCCTAGATCTAGCTTAGCAGTCATACCCTTACCTTCCCCTTCAGCTAAAACAAGCTCTCCGGCATTGCCATAATCCTTGCCATTCCCTATTACCTATCATCCGGGCTGCTTCGTTCCTCAGGTTTCCTGCCTGTGCCTGATGCTTTTGGGCACGTGGCTCCTGGTGAAAGCATCCTGCCTTCTTGAGAGTGAATCCGTGCCCCAGTCTTCTCTGTGTCCCGGGTACCCAGCCAGGGGATGGCAAAGATCAGCAGCTCAGGAAACGAGGGAGGGAGGAGTGGATGAAGGCCTGTGCAAAGTCCTGAGACTCGGGGTGCGGGCAGCTGAGGGACAGAGGCGTGGCCGCTCCAGCCCGGGGTGCTGGGATCAGACTTTGAGTTCAAAGCCCCTTTCTGGCTGTGTGACTCAAGCTCTTTGTGCTGCAGTTTCCTGGTCTGTCAAATAGGGATGATCATTACAGCTACCTTAGTGCGTCTCTGTAAAGCACACGGCAGCGGCACAGTCAGCACTCCAACTCTAACCATTATTTATTTATTTACTTACTGATTTATTTGCTAGTGGCCTGGTGCACGGATTCGTGCACATTGAAAGGAAATAAATTAGAAGATGGCCAGCGGGGCTGGACTGGGTGAGACGGGCCGGATATACCCTGGAGCCAACGTCCTCTGGTCCCTCCCCAAGCCGGCCTTGGCTCAAAGGGCATCTGTGGAGTGAACGGGGTCCCTCTGGCAGGTGGGGTCCCTCGGCCTGGCCTGGGGGGATTGGGCCGAAACCAGCTCTCTGACATCCCTTGAGGGGTCCCAGAGTGCGAGATGGCACTCTGCAAAGTTGCTGTCGCTTGGCAGTTCCTGCATCGAGCATCTGCCCCCTGGTGGCCAGTGCATGTCATACCTACGAGACAGTCAGATGGTCGCTTAGCCTTTATATATATAGATAGACTAGAGGCCTGGAGCACAAAATTCATGCGCGGGTATGGTCCCTAGGCCTGGCCTGTGATCAGGGCCATCTTCTCCAGCTACCTGCAGCCGGCCCTGCCCGCTGCCGCCATCCATCCCCGGTTCCCCGTTCACCATCAGGTGATCAGTGCCTGATGGCCGGGGGAAGGGACTGAGAGATCGGCTGTTCCCTCCCGCTTGCCCCCCCCCCCCCCGCACCAGGTGGCCATCAGGCAATCAGAGCCTGCCAGCCAGGGAAAGGGACCAAGAGGTGGTCAGTGCGCCTCATAGTGACTGGTCCAGTGGTTGTTCTGCTGTTAGGGTCAATTTGCATGTTACCCTTTTATTATATAGGACTAGAGGCCCGGTGTACAAATTCGTGCACAGGTGGGGTCCCTCTGGGTGGCCTGCAGGGATTGGGCCGAAACCCTCAGTCCAATGCTGCCTGCAGCTCCTACCTGCTGCCCCTTGCTCATCCCGGCCTCACTGTGCCTGCGATGGGCTCGAGCCCAATCAGTCCTGATCGGGAGAGGCTTGCACTGCTGCAGCAGCACTCGCCAGCCATGAGCCCTGGGTCTGGTGCCCTCCCAAGGGGAGTGGCCTGTGGGATCAGGCTGAAACCGGCTCTCCGAAATCCCCCGAGGGGTCCTGGATTGCGAGAGGGCACAGGCCAGGCTGAGGGACTCCACTGTTGCACGAGATCGGGCTGGGGAGGGACTGCAGGAGGGCTCCAGGGTGTGTCCAGCCCATCTCACTCAGTTCTGATTGGCTGGACCCCAGCAGCAAGCTCTCAGTTCTGATTGGCTGGACCCCAGCAGCAAGCTAACCAACCAGTCAGAGCATCTGCCCCCTGGTGGTCAGTGCATGTCAGCGAGCAGTTGAGCAGCCTTAGCATATCATTAGCATATTACGCTTTGATTGGTTGTTCGGTTGTTCTGCAGTTCGGTCTATTTGCATATTACCCTTTTATTATATAGGATAGGAAGGGAGAGAGATTGAGAGAGAGAAACATCAATCTATTGTTCAACTTATTTATGCATTCATTGGTTGATTCTTTTATGTGCCCTGACCAGGAACTCTACCCACAGCCTTGGCATATTGGGACGATGCACTAACCCAGCCCAGGGCTTAACCATTATTACTATTTGGCATTTATTAAGGGCCTACTGTGTGCCAGGAGCCAGAGGGCACGCAGACCATTCAGATTGGGGCTTCTTTCTAGGCAGGTCTCTACCCAGGAGGAAGCCATACCCAGAGCTTCTCCACTTCCCGTGCTAAGTAAGACCTGGTTTTACAACAGGGGCTGGACCACTTACAGCTCTCGAGCAAGATTTAGGGAGGCGACTCGGGGAAGCTGCAGGCACTTAGGGCCATGCCCATCTTCCCTCGTTTGCAGTGGCCTCCCAGAAGGACCCAAGGCTGGCAGAAGGGCTTTGGGTGCCATCCCTATGTTTCTGGCCTGGCTATGAAGAGTAGCTGAAGGTTTCCTGGGAGTGGGAGGTCCTCGGTGTCCCCTCTGCCAGAGCCTGGAACCTTTGTTCCCTGGGAAACAGCCCTACCTGCTGGGGATGTGTGCCTTTAGCCTTGGCCTGGGCGAATTTGCATGGAGGATTTGAGGTGTAGGCTGACCAAGTTGGGGTATCTGAGTGGGAGATACCAGTGTGGCGAAGCGGGTGAATGGGATAGGATGTGAGTGGTGGTTGCGTCCTGGATGGATGTGTGGAGTACATGTTATGTGAACAGTATGTGTGGGAGAGGCAGGTAGTATTGAGTGTATGCTGTGTGGGTATCACTGATGAAGTGTAGTGTGGGATGTGTGGTGTGAGGTGTCAGGGGTCATGCAGTCGGAGGTGTTATTGGAGCTGTGACGTGTTGACGGCGTGTGTGTGCTGTGTTTTGGATGCATGTGGTGCAGGAATTGTGAGTAAGGTAGATACGTGGAGGACATATAGCCTCTGGGGTGTGCAATGTTGTTGGTGGGTTCTGGGGAAATACAGTGAGAAAACAAAATCTTCTCCCAACACAGAAACCCTCTGTGCAGATGTGGGAGAGACAGAAAACATTAAAGAAATAAATGAATAAGCATTAAATCAGAATGGATGCACATCACAGGCAACCCACTAAGAGATTGCAAAGGCAGAAAGACATTCACCTTTTACATAGGCAAACAGGTACAACCCATCATCCTGTTTTTTGCTGTTGTTTTTTTCAAGATGAGGCTTTTATTGCATCTTTAAAACATTGCAAATGAGTGTGAGAAATCACTGGGCACCTGGGTGTTTCTGTAGCTGGTCAACTTAGAGCTCATTCATCAGCCTGCCGAACTGTTCCTTTTTCAGGAACATAGATGCCAGCCAAAATTTTTCTGATATCCTTGTTTTTAATGGTTGTGGCTTGCTGAATCAAAGCAGCTGGACTTGATACAAGTTCAATGTCATTTCCTTCAAGAATCAACTCATCCTTGCCAAAACCGGTTTGGCTCAGTGGATAGAGCATCGGCCTGCAGACTGAAAGGTCCCGGGTTCGATTCCGGTCAAGGGCATGTACCTGGGTTGCGGGCACATCCCCAGTAGGAGGTGTGCAGGAGGCGGCTGATTGATGTTTCTCTCTCATCGATGTTTCTAACTCTCTATTTCTCTCCCTTCCTCTCTGTAAAAAATCAATAAAATATATATTTAAAAAAATTAAAAAAAGAATATAAAGTACAGTGCAGCCCCACCCTGGTTGCTCAGTGGTTAGAGCATAGGTTGGGCTGTGTGCAGGAGGCAACCAATTGAGGTGTCTCTCTCATGTCAATGTTTCTTTCTGTCTCTGTCCCTCCCTTACACTCTCTAAAAATCAATGGAAAAAATATCCTTGGGTGAGGATTCACACACACACACACACA
Source organism: Myotis lucifugus (assembly GCF_000147115.1). NCBI lineage: Eukaryota > Metazoa > Chordata > Mammalia > Chiroptera > Vespertilionidae > Myotis > Myotis lucifugus. The sequence goes on along the minus strand of NW_005871726.1, from coordinate 123,274 downwards.
CACACACACACACACACACACACTACAGTCCGGTCCAGCATTTGGCTAACTTAGCTTGTGTTCCCAGCTGCAGTCCATTGCGTGTGGAGTCTGTTCGGTCATAGGCCTTGGGGCTGCTTAAGACCACATGGCTATGGAGGGAGAACACGTGAGCCCACGGGCAAGTGCAGGGCGGGGAGCAAGAGAGAGAAAGCACAAGAAAGAGAGAGGGAACTCTTTTGTCTGGAGATTTTATTTTATTTTTAAAATATGTTTTTATTGATTTTCAGAAAGCGAGAAAGGGAGAGGGAGAGAGAGAGAGAAACATTGATGTGAAAAAGAAACATCTATCGGCTGTCCGACAGGAGGATTGAGCCCAAAACCTGGGCGTGTGCCATGACCAGGAATTGAACCTGTGACCTTTTGGTGCACAGGGCAATGCTCCACCAAATGAGCCACACCGGGCAGGGGTTTTAACCCTCCAAGATTTTGCATGCTTCTGAGGGAGTCCACCCCGCTAGCCAGTCCATTGTTCCCCAGGCTAGACTGACAGGCAAGCGCCTTCCCTAGGTCACCGTGACTTCGCTTTGCATGTGCCCATCTTCCCCTTCGTTTCCTTCCCCCAGTGATATGTAGGGGGTGGACTGGTGGTTCCCTGGAGAGCGTGAAGCTGTAGCTTCTAGTGAAGCTGCCCAGATGACCACACTTACAATGTTTGGCCTCCCTTCTGCTTTCTTTCTTTCTTTTATTATTATTATTTAAAAAAAATTTTTTTTGAATTGATTTTTTTTTTAAATACACTCCATTGATTTTTTACAGAGAGGAAGGGAGAGAGATAGAGAGTTAGAAACATCGATGAGAGAGACATCGATCAGCTGCCTCCTGCACATCTCCCACCGGGGATGTGCCCGCAACCCAGGTACATGCCCTTGACCGGAATCGAACCTGGGACCTTTCAGTCCGCAGGCCGACGCTCTATCCACTGAGCCAAACCGGTTTCGGCTTGAATTGATTTTTTTTACAGAGAGGAAGGGGGATGAAGAGGAGAGAGAGAGAGAAAGAGAGAGAGAGAGAGGGAGAACCATCGATTGGTTGCCTCCCACGTAAGTCCCAGCTGGGGATTAAACCCACAACCTGGGGATGTGTCCTGATCAAACCGGCCACCTTTTGGTGTACTGGACGATGTGCCAACCAACTGAGCCACAGTGGTGAGGCTTCTTTCTTTATTAATATTAACCAGCTAATTACGAGAATAATAGGTGTATGCAGTGTTGACATTGTGCGTGGAATGTATCTGTCAGGACGTCTGGTGTGAGGGAGGGTTTGTACGACTTTGGAGAGTTGAGTGGTATGAAAGTGTTAGTCTCTAGGGTGTTTGTTGTGTGGATTCTGCATGTGAGGAGGGGTGTGTGCGAGAGTGGGTGACACGTGGAATTAGTTCAGAACGTGACTGGGAGAAGCATTAATGGGGACATCATGAAGTCTGGGGCCTAACTCTGTGATTTCATTTTTCCCCCAAAACCAGTAGAGAATTTTTATGAGTTTATCTGAGCCAGACTGACCACATACTAGGTATGCTGGGGGAGCAAGATCTCAAATACTCCCCTAGGCTCTGGCTTGATAGCTCAGTTGGTTAGAGCTGTGTCCTGATACGCCAAGACTGCAGGTTTAATTCCTGGTCAGGGCACATGCCAGGCTTGCAGGCTCAATCCCAAGTGCAGGAAGCAGCCAATAGATGTTTCTCTTTCTTGGATGTTTCTATTTCTCCCTCTCCCTTCCTCGTTCTGAAATCAAGAAAAACATTTTAAAAAAAACCCACATGAAAATTTTTTAAAAAGAATCAACCAGTGAATGCATAAATAAGTGGAACAACAAATTGATGTTTCTTTCTCTCCCCCCTTTCTCTCTAAAATCAATAAATAAAAATTAAAATTAAAAATATTTAAAATGCTTCCCTCCCCTAATTACACTGAACCTTTTTTCTGACAAAGTCCATTTGGATATTTATAACATCATTCCAGGGCCATACAAAATTAACAATCTAAAAACTAGCTTGATATACTTGATCATTTAATTAACTTATTCCTAATGCCTTGGCAGGGCCAGACCAAATGATTTCCCCAGTCTTATACCAGGGGGATATTCCCCACTGGGATAGTGCGTGAGGACTACAATTCCCAGGAGGCCTGGCTCCACCAAACTGGAAAACGGAAGTCTTTAATGGGCGGGACTGAGGGAAGGCTGGTTTGAAAGAGAGGCAGCCCAGCCAATAGGTGATCCCGGTGGAATTGAAACCTACACTAATTATCTCGAGGCTCATTGGAATCTTTGGCGCCTTGGTTTCAGTGGTGGATGTGTGATGGACGGGTGAAGGGACCACTGAAAGGGCAGCGGGGCGGATCCAGAGAGTGTGGGCGGGGAGGAGTGATGACTAGCAGGCGGTTCCGCCAATGAATGGCGGACGTCGCGGGAGGGGGCGGGCGAATAACCTAGGGCGACTTGAGCGGCGGGGTCAGTGGCATGGCGGAGCCGGTGAGGAAACGGGGCCGGCGCTCCCGAGGCGGCGGTGTCGGCCGAGGAACTCGGGGGGCGCGGGGCCGGCGACCTGGCGCCCAGCGGAGTCCAGCCCGGCGCTCCGTGGAGTCGGTGCTTGTGGACTTGGTCAGCGACAGCGATGAGGAAATCTTGGAGGTTTCAACGGCGCGCGGCTCAGCGGACCCGGTCGAAGCCCCGCTCCCGGAGTCCCCTGTGCCGGCCGCGCCCCCTGACAGCCGGGACGACAGCGACAGCGACAGTGACAGCGAAGGGGCGGACGCACGGCCGGCTGGAGCCCCTCCGACCGTGGTCAGGCGGCGGCGGCGGCTGCTGCTGGACCCGGGGGAGGCACCGGCGGTTCCGGTGTACTCGGAGAAGGTGGAGCCGGTTCCGGGGGGCTGGCGCGGGAGGGCTGGGTTTGAGTACTGAGGGTAGGTTTGGGGGTGTTCTTGGGGGACTGGCCCAAGCAGGGCCTTGCAGGCGGAGCGATGCAGGGTTCCTGGGGTGTCTGCAGACTGGGGAGATGAAGGGGTTTGAGGTGTGCAGGGAGCTTGGGGTTCCCGTCGCGGGCAGAGAGAGGCGATGGGGCTGGCACCCCGGAGGAGAGTCTGGGACGGGACTTTGGGGCATGTTCGATTTTGAGGTTGGAGCCCATTGCTAAGGATCCGGGGGGCTGGGGGTTATAACGGTTCAGAGCGAACTGGGGGCTCCAGGAGCCTGGGGTCCCCGGCTGGTCGATGAGCTGGGGGCGGGGGCTGGGGTCCCCTAGGAGTCTAAGATAGCGGATGGCTGGCAGCCTAGTACACAGGTCGCACTGAACCTGCATCCTCAGGGGCCCCAGGAAAGGACGTGCGGGAGTCCGGACGCTCCCATGTGGCTCCCGGGAAAGCCCGAGGCCCGGAGAAGGCTGCGTCCTTGGGGAGAACTGGGAGCCCAGGGAGGCCTGGGTGTGAGGGGAGAGTCACCCCTTCCCCTGTCAGTGCAGGGAGGACTTGGGGCTGACCCACGTTTGTCTTTGCAGGTGAAGAGCAGCCTCCAGCTCCTCCCAGATCACCTGCCCCTCCTGAAACTCTGCCCCCCGGGGGCTGAGGAAGGTGAGGAGGGGCTTCCGGGGAGAGAGGCCGCGGGAGTTTACATCCCGGCTGCTAGCTGTTGCCTGAGGCTCAGGGACGGAGTGAGAGAGGTGGCTCCTGCATCCCAGCCAGAAAAATGCTGCGGTCGGGAAGGAGCTGACTTGCTCATCAGAAGGCACAGCAAGTGCTGTCAGACCACCCTTCTTCCAGCTCCAGTAGGGACAGGAGTGTGCTGTGCTCATTTCCAGGCGCCATCCCTGGAGAGTCAGTTCTGCAGTCTTGGGGACAAGGGCAGGGGAGGTGTTGAGAATCTGTAACCTTGTTGCCTCTGCAGAAAGTTCCTGGGAACACTCTGGAGCTTGCAGGATGTTCTTGGAGTCTTATCGGGGCGCCCAGCCTTCGTCCTCCCCCAGTGATGCGATTTTTGCAACCCATTCAAGGGCAATGACTAGGAACCACGGTTAATAAGGGAGCGATCCAGTGGGCAATCTCAGATCTAGGACCAGGACTTCTATACGGTGAGGGAGTGTGGTAGGGTGAAGAGCTGATTTAGGGACTAGCTGGTCTGGGTTTGTCATTATTATTATTATTTTTTTTTGGTCTGGGTTTGAATCCCAGCTCTACTCATTAGCTGAGTGACTTTGGGCAAGTTCATCTCTCAAAGCTTTAATTTCCTCCTCAGGAAAATGGGGATAATGGTGGGCCTGTGTCAGAGGATGCTGGTGAGAATTAGCTAAAGAGAACATATCGGAGGCCCCCTCTCGGGCTACAGGTACAGTTCAGGACCGTGTCTGGCATGTCGAAGTGCTGTATAAACGTACCTTCTTCCTCGCTCCTCGCAATGTGGGCCCGAGAATGTTGGCCATCTCCTGAGAGCTTGTCAGAAATGCAGAATCTCAGGCGGCTGGCAGCTGCCATATTTAGCCAGGACAAGCACTACTGACATTGGACTGGATAGATCTTTGTTGTGGGGCTGTTCTGTGCATTGTAGGGTGTTTAGCAGCAATCTGATCTCCCACCCACTAGATACCGGTGTCGCAGCCCGAACCCCTCCCCCTTGCATTGTGGCAACCAAATATTCTCCAGCTACTGCCACATATCCTCTGGGAGGCAAAATTGCCTCCGATTGAGAACCACTGGTGTAGGATTTGTCATCATTGTTTTGTTTTCAGAGTATTAATCTTTATGGTTAATGACGGCCTTCTGTTGGTGGCAAGCAAGTAGAAAAGAGCTACATTCTAGAATAATACCTGGTTTCTGATCATTTCACAATGCATACAAATATTGAATTATGCTCTACGTCCGAAACTAATAAATGTTATATGTCAATTATACCTCAGTAAGAAAGGGAAAAATACCTACTGTACTTTTACAAGGAAGTAAGCGATTTAAAGAAAGTTACTAAAATAACAGTGCAGAGATATGGCAAAATGTGATGACACTCACGTGGATAACATTTGAGAAACATGGGCCTAGAGCAGCGGTTCTCAACCTGTGGGTCGAGACCCCTTTGGGGGTCGAACGACCCTTTCACAGGGGCCGCCTAAGACCATCGGAAAACACATATATAATTACATTACGATTCATAACAGTAGCAACATTACAGTTATGAAGTAGCAACGAAAATAATTTTATGGTTGGGGGTCACCACAACATGAGGAACTGTATTAAAGGGTCGCGGCATTAGGAAGGTTGAGAACCACTGGCCTAGAGGGTCTATACTCCTTTTTTCTTTACCTCATTACCCCCTTGCCTCAATGCCCCACTCACATAGTCTCTCTGCCCACCAAATTGAGTGCAGGAAGAAAATGGAAACGTTTCTAAAATATACTTTGACAACATCTATTTTAATGTATGTGTTACAATATACATATAGTACAGTGGTTCTCAACCTTCCTAATGCCGCGACCCTTTCATACAGTTCCTCATGTTGTGGTGACCCCCAACCATAAAATTATTTTCGTTGCTACTTCATAACTGTAATGTTGCTACTGTTATGAATCATAATGTAGATATCTGATATGCAGGATGTATTTAGGCGACCCCTGTGAAAGGGTCGTTCGACCCCCAAAGGGGTCACGACCCACAGGTTGAGAACCGCTGTACTAGTATGTACATGTGTGCTAATAGTATTATACTCAGTATTTAGTATAATAGCAGTATTAAACACATACCTTCTGGGTTGTGAGCTTGGTGTTTCTTATTTGCGGGGCACATGTGATCAAAAGGGTGAGACACTGCTGCAGTGCAGCGGCCGCGTATCGGAGTCCACACTTGCCACAGTGTCTCACGCCTCATGTCGCATGCACGAGGCTCGGACACTCCTGCTCTGATCTTTCAGACTCCAGCTCGTGCTTTTCTCTGGGTGAAGCGTTTCCTTTTTGCCTCACGCCCCCCGAGCACTTCCACAGGCTTGTGATGGAGTCCTGTGGGGGCTCGCGTCTGCTCCTTCCTGAGGACTTCCTGAAGCCCCTGACTCGTGTCTCCTCTCCTTGGCCTCTTGCTGCCCTCTCTTGGCTAACCCTTCATCCTCTCTCCTCTGTCCCCAGAGGTGGACATGGCGGACTCCAGCAGTCCCCATGCTGAGGATCTCTCAGGCCCAGATTCGCCGTGGAAGAGGAAGCTGAGGAGCAAGGCTGAAGAAGAAAAGGAGAAAAGGACGGTGTCTCTGTGAGTGAGGCTGGGCACTGAGGCCTCAGGAGCGGGAGGGAAGGGAGGGGGAGCTGAGGCAAGCAGGACCCTGGGGTGGCTCCTGAAGGGTAAGGAGAGGGATGGAAGGAATCTTGAGGTTCAGGCGAGGAATGAAGCTCTTGGGGGAAGAGGTGGGCCACACGAGAGGTGGCCGCCTACAGGAGTGGAGTGTTTTTTCTTTGTGTCTGCGACGGTGGTAACGCAGGGGTGAAGGGTGTGGCCTGTGGTTCACATCCAGCCAGCTGCCTCTTCCTGTCCCCTCACTGCTTGCTGCACTGTCCTCTTCTGTAAAATGGGGAGAACACTTACCCGTCAGAATTTGTTAGTAGATTAATACTTGGCGCCCTGGCTGGTTGGCTTAGTTAGCTGGGCATCGTCCCATGCGCCAAGAAGTCACAGGTTCGATTTCTGGTCAAGGCACATGTCTGGGCTGTAGGCTCGATCCCCAGTAGGGGGCGTGCAAAAGGCAGCTGATCAGTGGCTCTCTCTCATTGACGTTTTTCTCTCTCCTCTCCCTCTCTCTCTAAAATCAATAAAAACAGTAATAAAAAGAAAAGTTAGCCCTGACCAGTTTGGTTCAGTGGCTAGAGCGTCGGCATGTGGACTGAAGAGTCCCAGGTTCGATTCCGGTCAAGGGCATGTACCTTGGTTGCGGAACCATCCCCAGTAGTGGGTGTGCAGGAGGCGGCTGATGGATGTTTCTCTCTCATGGATGTTTCTAACTCTCTATCCCTCTCCCTTCCTCTCTATAAAAAATCAATAAAATATGTTTAAAAAAAAAAAAGTTAACACTGGCATAGAGTAATGCTCGGAAGTGACTTACTGTAAGAGTTGGCATTGTCGCCCTGGCCGGTGAGGCTTGTTTGGAGCGTCAACTCATACACCCAAAGATCGCGGTTCCATTCCAGTCAGGGCACAGGCCCAGGTTGCAGGTTTGGTCCCCAGTTGGGGTGTGTACGGGAGGCTACTGATCAATGTCTGCCCCCCCCCCCCAGCCCCACCTACCACCTTCCTCTAAAATCAAACATGTCCCCGGGTGAAGATTAGGGGGGGAAAAGAGGCGTTTTCTTCTCTATAAAAATGATACTCGGGTCTTCCTGTCCTTTTCCCTCTTTGTCTTCAACAAGGTGGATGTTATGGAAGGTGTTCCCTCTTGATTCTCTAACCCCCCTCTGTTTGCAGGCGTCCGTAGCCCACGGGGAGAGGTGTGAGACGGGGGTCTCTCTTCCTCCATCTTGCCTTTCTCTTCTCTCTGCAGGTCTCGGGACACCTCTCCTTTGCCCTCACCCCTGCCAAGGACCAAGAGCAGAAAACATACCCGAGCTCTCCAGAAGTTAAGGTGCTGGGGCAGGAGGCCGGGCTTGTGGAGAGGGTCAGTGTGGGGCGGCCCACCCAGCTGACCCGTCCTTTTCCCACCGCAGGGAGGTGAACAAGCGCCTCCAGGACCTTCGCTCCTGCCTGAGTCCCAAGCAGCGTCAGGGCCAGGACCACCTGAGCCAAGATGATGAGGTGATCCTTTTGGAGGGACCCATTCTCCCGAGGAGCCCTCGACGCTTCCAGCTCAAAGTCCGGTGCCGTGCTGACCTGATCAGATTGCCCGTCACAATGGTAAGTGCGTGAAGGGCCTGTGGGGGCAGGTCCCAGGAGGGGCCGTGGTCAGGCAGGGGGGACTGTGTTTCTTTGCCCATCCCACTCTTTCAGGCTCCATGCCTTTGTGCTCACTATTCCCTTGGTCCGGATTGTCTTTTATTTTCCCTCCCTTTCCTGGCAAAATTTCCACCCATTTTTCGAGAAGGAGTAAGGAAAAGGGATGGAAGGAGCCTTGAGGCTAAGCATCCTAAGGTGCTTTATTGGCAGCCCCCTCCCAGGATGTCTCCTTCCCTCCTTCCTTCCCTCAGACCCCGCGCTTTTCTCTTACTAATGCGCTCGCTACAGTAGACACGCAGATTCTCAGTGGTGCTCAGCTCCCCCACCTTCCCAGTGAAGACTGTAAGGATGACTCCATCCAAAAATAAGAATGATAACAGAAAGGAGCCATAACCATGCATTGGCAAGCAGCTAAGCCAGAGCTTGCAAACTGGCAGCCATGGCCTTGTCAACAGGGCATCTTCCTTTTTCACCCTGCAGAGCGCCTTTAAAGCATAGGAGTTTACAACAGCAACAGAAAAGCCCTACCCAGTTTGACTCAGTGGGTAGAGCGTTGGCCCTTGGACTTAAGGGTTGCTGGTTCCATTCCGATCAAGGGCACGCACCTGGGTTGGAGGCTCGATTCCCGGCCCGGTCGGGGCATGTGCAGGAGGCAACCCATCCATGTGTGTCTCTGACATCGATGTTTCTCTCTCTGTCTCTCCCCCTCCCTTCCTCTCTCTAAAAATCAATGGAAAAATATTGTTGGGTGAGGATTAACACAAAACAAATGCACAAACAAAAAAACAGGATTGATTGCCAGCCTTTGCAGTAGGTGATTTCATGCAAAGGTCCGGGTGTCTGGCTTCTCTTAAGTAGGAAGACATAGTCACGGGCGACATCATCTGCTGCATCCTGCACGCCACCTACCGGGGTTGAGCCTGAAACCCAGACATGTGTCCTGACGGGGAAATCAAACCAGCAACCTTTTGGTGCGTGGGACAACACCCAACCAACTGAGCCACCCTGGCCAGGCCTCGCTGGCCTGCTTAGATGGGGCACGTGAGCTCCACTTGGCTGCAATCCCCGCCCTCCCCTTTTTCCTAACCCAGGGTTGCTTCATTTCTTCATGTTACTTGCCCGAACCCCTATTGACATGATTTTATTCTGTATTTTCCCAGGTAAATATGACGAAACTCCCAGCTGAGGCGCTCGAGTAGCAAAGGCCACAAACTTGTGTTGGGGGCGGTGATGGGGACTTCAAGGCAGGAAGGCCTCCTTGTTCTTCTCTCCTTCCCCAGTCGGAGCCCCTACAGAGTGTGGTGGACCACATGGCCACCCATCTCGGGGTGTCCCCAAGCAGGATCCTCTTGCTCTTTGGAGAGACAGAGCTGTCCCCCACCGCCACCCCCCGGACCCTAAAGCTTGGAGTGGCTGACATCATTGGTGAGAGGAGGGCAGGGAGGTGGGCTTTGAGGAGGCTTTTGCTACAGGGAGGGGATGAAAGGAAAGGCCGGGTGGGGGGCTGGCTTCCAACCCCAGCGCCTGGTCCTGCCTCCACAGACTGTGTGGTGCTGGCGAGCTCCCCCGAGGCGGCAGAGGCCTCCCACCTGCTCCAGCTGCGCGTGCAGGGGAAGGAGAAGCACCAGACGCTGCAAGTCTCGCTGTCCCGAGTGAGTGGGAGACATGGCTCTCCGCGCCCTCACCTTCCTCTGCCTCCTCTCTCGTCGGTTAACTGAGGATGGGTTCCTTCTTGGCCTGATTTGCTGGAGACGCTGCCCTGGTGTTGGGTTCCCCCGCATCCTGGATGGTGGGGAAAGCCCATCATTCAACTTCCCGCCCCTTCTGCTGGGAACCTCTGCTCTAGTCTCCTGTCTCCTTCCAGTTAAATGGAAAGGACCTTTGGACAGTAACCACTAAAGCCCATCAAAATAGCAAATGAAGGCCACACTTGTAAGTGATGTGGAGGGCACTGAATTTCACAACCATCTCATGGGAAAGTAGTTACCGTCATTGAACAAATAAGGGAATTGAGGTCTAGGGAGGTGGGTGACTTGCTGTTTAGTGTCCTAGGGTTGCTGTAACAACCCACCACAAACTGAGAGGCTTAGAACAACAGAATGCATTCTGTCACAGTTCTGGGGGGTAGAAATCGGAAGGTAGGAGGCACCAGCAGGGTTACGCCCCCTCTGACTGCGTAGGATCCTCCTGCCTCTTCCAGTTGACCTGGTGTTCCTAGACTTGCTGCTGCCTCACTGCTCTCTGCCTCTGTTGTCACATGGCTTCTCCCTGGATGTCTGTTTTCTCTTCTTACAAGGACACCGGTCATGTTGCATTAGCCCACCCTAATCAGTATGACCTCATCTTAACTTGGTTACATCTGCGAAGGCCCTACTTCCAAGTAAGGTCGCATTCACACCTACCAGGGGGTAGGGCCACAAGGTATCTCTTTGGAGGGGTCACAGTTCAAACTGTACCACTTGCCTAAGGACACATCCAGTCAAGTGGGAGAGCCTGCCTCCAGGCGATCGCTCTCACTCTGGAGTCGTTGCCTGACGCTGCGCCTCCGCCCTAAGCTGTGGGCTCTGTGGCCTGGTTCCCTAGAGAGGAACCAACTCCCCTGGCTTCTTTGTCCACTCGCCCTCCCCTCCAAAGGCAGGACTTGACTTGTCCCCTTGTCCTCCCTGTCCCAGGTCCTCTGTCCCTCCGAGTTCTTCCCAGCGCCTTTCATTTACATCAGCTTTTCCTGTCTATCCAGGATTCTCCCCTCAAGACTCTCATGTCCCACTACGAGGAGGCCATGGGACTCTCCGGCCACAAGCTCTCCTTCTTCTTTGATGGGACAAAGCTTTCGGGCAAGGAGCTGCCGGCTGATCTGGGCATGGAATCCGGGGACCTCATTGAAGTCTGGGGCTGAAACCCCACTCCCTGTTGGGAGACCCTCATGGGACCCCCACTACTGAACTTGGAGAACAGCTGTCCCCTTTGGCCGTGAAGGGCTAGCCGAAGCTGAGGTAGAACTTATCTTTAAGCTGAAGCAAAACCGAGGCATGGTATTTGACCCTCTCCCGCTCACTTTAGTTTCAAACTGTTAGTGCCCTGGTTAGTTGTGTTTGTCATTGCTGCCCGGGGTGAACGGTGGCTCCATTCACATGGTGTGCTGAGCTCTGCGACCCCCTGGAACATTCCCTACCCCCACCTTTTCACTTCCACCATCACCCTTTCCTTCACTGAACTGCTCATGTTTGAAGAGGGAGTGGAAGGAAGTAAATGAGGGTTGAGAATGGGATTCCAGCCCTGGGATTGACGCCACATCTAGGACAGCCATGGCCGTAGTGTCATTTGGAGGTAGGTGGTGAGGTTTGCTTGAGGCACGGACGCAGGAAAAGAAATGATCGAGCTCACACAGGCAGGAGCTTCCGCGCAGGCAGACGGGGCTACTCTTGAAGGATCTCGAAGGTTCTGGGTCTTGGAGTCCAGCTCACCAGGGCCTGTAGAGCCCGCCCTGAGGCACACATTGTTGAGGGCACAGCTGAGCACAGAGGCCTTTTGGATCTCGGGTCCTAGCCATGCAAGGATCTCATGCAAGGCCCTGGTTTCATGGCTTCTCTCTCCTTCACGCCACCCTCTCCCATACGCATCCACTCTAGGATGTGATTACATGTCTGCATATGAATGTATCCTTGTAAAGCGCAGTGCTGTACATGTGAATATCCTTATGTACGTGGTGTGCTGTGATCTGTGCGGCTCCTTTTCTCACTCAACACCTGTTGCTTGTTTTACATGGACCTCGTTGCTTTGAACTGCTCTGCGACATTCCACAGTGGGCGTCAGCGAGTGTCCCTTACACGTTCACTGGTGGACCCCTCGGTGACTCCGTCCCTAGGTACCTGCAACCCCTTGGCTCATAGACAAAGCCGCGATGAATATCCTGTTGTGTCCCCTTCCACGCTGTGTGGAAAGTTCTCTGGCACAGACACCCAGATGGGACTATGGGTCGGGCTAATTTCTCTGTGGCCTACCAGAGTTTTCTTTAGGTGGTCGCTGACCCTCCCAACGGACGCTCCCATTTCTCCCTCCCTCACTGGCACTTTGATTGCCCAGTTTCTCTTTTTGCCAGTCTGATGGGTATAAAGTGGCACCGTGTTTTAATGTACATTCATCTCATTCTAGGAATTTGGGAAATTTCTTCATGTACCTGTCAGCCTTTCTGATTTCTCTTTCTGTAAACTGTTCATTTCTCTGTTCATTTCTTTGTTTACTCTCAAGAGTTGCTCCTATATTCCTGGGCAGTTGAAAATAACTCAGAATGGTACTTGGGTTTATATACCTAGGAGTGCCCTTTACTGAACAGACATTTTTAATTTAGGTGAATGAACTGTTTTGTTATGTAATTTGTTGCTTTTTGATTTCTTATTTAAAAGTAGTTAAGATATTTTGCATTTTCTTTTGTTAGCTTACCGGCTCTTCCTTTCACGTTTAGGCCACGGAGGGGGCTGAAGTCCAGCTGTGCACACTGGCACTAGCAGTGGCTGGTGTCTGCTCTGCATGGTTACACATTTCTGCTCGTTGATTGATTCCAGGCTGTACTGGCTGCTAAATATTGAGCGTTACTTTTAAACTATTTAAAATTCACATTTGTATATGAGATCCAAGTCTTATTTTCATTATATAATGAGCCAGTTTCCTCAGTGTCTACTAATAAAGCCATTAATTTCCCACTAGATGTGGTATAATTTTGGCAATAGTCTATCACATTCTTAAAATATTTTTGTTAGAATGTGGCATTCTTTTGACTTGTATTGTAGGAAAGAAACCTTTATAACATTTAAATAATATATAATACAGTATAGCTCTCATTTTTTCAGATCTTTTATGTCTGCTAATAACTTTGAACACATTAAAAGTATATATTCAGTCTTAGCAGAATAAATGGGAATACATTCCACTTGTGTGTACTTGAGGATTTCTGTCTTTGTGGCCCTCGTGGGACCCCCACACAGTCTGTGATAAGACATTCCTTGTCCCCTCACATCCATTGTTCCTCCTTCCAGGGTAACAGGGACTTCAGAACGAAGACAGCACTTCCCAGTCTGCACGTAGCTGGGCACGGTCGAGTGCTGGTTCAGGCTCTTGGGGTGCAAGGGGAGGAGGGCCGCCCGTTCCAGGATGCGACCATAGTGGGCAGTGCCTGCCCTCCCCTTCGCTTTCTTCCTGGAAGGGGAGCAACCCAACTGACACGAGGTGACCTAGGGTGGAAGCCACACAAGGACGGTCAAGGAGAGGCTCAGCCTTCATGCAGCGTTTGCCAGCCCTGTGCACCTCTGGGCTACAAGGGAAAGGGAACTTCTGTCTTGTTTAGATCGCTGCTACTGGAGGATTTCTGCCTCTTGTAACCACACCCACCTCTAGCCCCGGGTTGTTGGGGTGTTGCTATTGCAGGCAATATTGTAGTTGTCAGGTCACTGAAGGAGGAACGCAATGAGGCCGGAATGGTGAGGGATTCCGAATTCATTCAAGCATCCGCACACCAGGTGGCTGAGCCTGGATGGTTCCAGCACCTAGTGAGGGGAGTCAGTGGCTTTTAAAGGACTTTTGGTGGGCTTTTTCTGGGCAGAGACTTCTTTATGCAGACCCGGAGGGGAGAGAATGGAATGTGGTCACCACAAGTGAAATGTGGTCTCAGCAAAGGGAATGTCCATAGTGAAATGACCTAAAAAGCCAGCTCCTCGGGGAGGGGTATCAATTCAATTGCTCGATCAAACCTAACAGCAGTGAGCCTCTTTGGGAACCAGGTGAGAGCTCAGGCTTGTACCAGGAGTAGAGTCACTGGCCACTGGAATCGCACCTCCCAGTTTCTCTTGAGGGCGGCCCAGTTTCTCTTGAGGTCGGCCCAATTTCTGACCGAAGTGGCGCGACCTCAAAGTCCATAAGCAAGTGGTAGAAGGTCCAGTTTCCTCTGATGGTTCCCAGCACTTAATCTGGTTAGGATGTGGGAAAGAACTAAAAAAACTTGCATTTCTTCTATGATGAGAGAGATTATTCATCCTTTTGATCAAAGAGATTGGTCACTTGTCAGATGATCTTTCTAAAACTCTCCTGTTGCCCTGGCCCCTGTGGCTCAGTTGGTTGGGTGTCCGTCTGATTCCCAGTCAGGGCACATGCCTGGGTTTCAGGCTGGATACCTGGTAGGGGGCATGCAGGAGGCAGCCAATCAATCAATGTTTCACTCTCGCATTGATGTTTCTCTCCACCTCCCTTCTCCCTAAAAAAGTCAATTCAAAAAATTAGAAATAAAACTCTCCTGCTTAGAAACCTTCAAAACCATAGTGAGCTCTTACTCGGTGCCACACACCAAGCTTGGCACTTGTAATCTCATTCATCCTCAGAGCAATCCTAACAGGTTTTGTATCACAGATGTCCCCCTTATCTGCAGTTTTGCTTTTTGAGGTTTCAGTTACCTGTGGTCAACCTCGGTCTGAATATGTTAAATGAAAAATTTCATGCCCTGGCCAGGGTAGCTCAGTTGGTTGGGTGTTGTCTCATGCACCAAAAGGTCGCTGGTTGGATTCCTGGTCAGGGCACATGACCGTGTTGCGGGTTCAATCCCTAGTCAGGGTGCATGCAGGAGGCAAACTGATCGATGTTCCTCTCTCACATCAATGTTCCTCTCTCTTCAAACATCAATAAGACATTTAAAAAAATAAAAATTTCAGAAATAATTCATATGTTTTAAATTGCATACCATTCTGAGTACCTCACTTTAACATCACATAGGGATTGTATAATCTCACTTCATTACAAGAAGGGTGCATCCAGTACAATAAGATATTTGAGAGAGAGAGACCACAGTCACATAACATATTACAGTATAGTCAGGTGACCCTTAGTGACAGGAACATGTTCTAAGAAATGCGTCAGGTGATTTCCTTGTGTGAGCATCACAGTGCACTTAACCACATGTGTGGCATAACCTACATACCCAGGCTGAATGGTAGAGCCTATTGCTCCCAGGATATGACCCTGTATGGCAGGTCCCATGTAAAACAACATGAGATTAAATCCGGCACGAGAAAATGATGCTATCAAGTTAGTTGTTAATCTCTGACTCTTCCTAACTTATAAATTAAACTTTCATAGGTATGTACATACAGGAAAATATATCTGTAGGGTTCAGTACTAGCCACGGTACCAGGCATCCACTGGGGGTCCGGGAACGTATCCCGCGTGAGGAAGGAGAGACTTCTGTATTCCGATTTTACAGGAGAGAAACAGAAGCGTGAAAGGATTAATTAACCTGCCCCAGAGCACACAGCCATTGATCGCCGAGCCAGATGTAAAAGCAGGTGGGCCTGACGCGGCTCAGAATTCTTGATGAGGCCAGCACTTCTCTCACTTCCATGTGCACGCACGTCAGCTGGGGAGCTTGGAACATGCACATGTGGGCTCAGCGGTTCTGGGGTGGGGCCTGAGAGACGGCATTTCTAACAGGCTCCCCGGTGTTGCAACCCTGCTGACCTTACTTTGAGTAGCAAGGTGTTATTTTGCCTCTTTTCTAAAGCCTCACACCTTTAATGCCTCCCACCTCCCCACCCCGGCCCTTCCTTCTATCGAGTCCCCCATGTTCTTGTTCATGTCCCACCTCAGCCCGGAACGGGTATATAGCTGTAGCTGCTATAGCTCAGCAGACTCTTACACCCACTGCTCTGTGTCTCTCTCCTCCTAGACTGTCAGATCCTTGAAGACAAATGCAGTCATGCACTTTTCATGACATTAAAGGATGGGCCACATATACAACGGTGCTCCCAGAGGATTATAATGGAGCCAAAAAATTCCTAGCGTCTAGTGCAGCGGTTCTCAACCTGTGGGTCGCGACCCCTTTGGGGGTCGAACGACCCTTTCACAGGGGTTGCCTAAGACCATCGGAAAACACATATATAATTACATATTGTTTTTGTGATGAATCACTATGCTTTAATTATGTTCAATTTGTAACAATGAAAATACATCCTGCATATCAGATATTTACATGACGATTCATAACAGTAGCAAAATTACAGTTATGAAGTAGCAATGAAAATAATTTTATGGTTGGGGGTCACCACAACATGAGGAACTGTATTAAAGGGTCGCGGCATTAGGAAGGTTGAGAACCACTGGTCTAGTGACAGTTGCAGCTGCAATAAAGCCAAAGCCATAGTGCTTTCTTAAAAGAGTGACACCTCCCATGAGGACCCTCGGGTATTGCAGAAGCCATCGTTATAGGAGGTGACGGACGGCTCCATGCCCATGTCGCCCCTGGATACCTCCCAGTGGACAGATGTGGCGTGGGAGACAGCGGTACTGAGGATCCTAACCCTGTGTGGGCTTAGGCCAATGTGTGTGTTTGCCTTCGTTTTTAACAAAAAAGTTTAAAAAATAGAAAAAGCTTATAAAATAAGGATATCAAAATAATTTTGTACAGCAGTGCAATGTATTGTAAGCTAAGTTATTACCAAAAGTCCAAAAATTTAAAAAATTAAAAGTTTGATTCCCAATCAGGGCTCATGCCTGGGTTGTGGGCTCCATCCCCAGTGTGGGGCATGTAGGAGGCAGCCGATCAATGATTCTCATCGTTGATGTTTCTCTCTCTCCCTTCCTCTCTGAAATCAATAAAAGCATATTAAAAAACAAAACAAAACAAAGACCACAGCAGTGGACAGTAGTCTAGGCCTTCACATCCACTCACCCACAATAAACTCCAGTCCTAAAGGCTCCATTCATGGTCAGTGCCCTGCATAGGTGCACCGTCTTAATCTTTTATACGTATTTTTACTGTACCTTTCCTGTGTTTAGGTCTGTGTAGATAACAAACACTTACCTTTGTGCTATAGCTGCTACAGTATTCAGTACAGTAACATGCTGTGCAGGTTTGTAGCCTAGGAGCGTTCGGCTACACCACCGGCCTGGGGGTGGCAGGCTGTGCTATCTGTGTCTGTGTGAGCGCACTCACTCTGCATGTCTCCACGAGGAAATCACCTAATGACCCGTTTCTCAGAATATGCCCCCTTCTTTAGGCAATGCATGACTGTACTTTATCTTGTTCTCAAAAATCCACGCTCAGTGTCTGGCACAGGAGTTACCTAGCAGGTGTTTTTTTAAAAAAATATATTTTATTAATTTTTTACAGAGAGGAAGGGAGAGAGATAGTCAGAAACATCGATGAGAGAGAAACATCGATCAGCTGCCTCCTGCACACCTCCCACTGGGGATGTGCCCGCAACCAAGGTACATGCCCTTGACCGGAATCGAACCTGGGACCTTTCAATCCACAGGCCGACGCTCTATCCACTGAGCCAAACCGGTTTCGGCTAGCAGGTGTTTGTTGAGTAAAAAAATAAGCTCCTTGTCTCAAAGAATCCCACTACCACCCACCTCACTGAATAAGCCAGGAACCTAAGTTTCACTCTTGACACGTCTTTCACTCCATTACCAAGTCAACTTAACTCCCCAGATGACTCTCAAAGCAGCTTACTTCTCTCCCTCCATCCCATCCTCGTGCCACAGCCTCCTGACAGCTGCTCTGTGCCTCTCTGGCCCTCCGGTCCATCTACACGGCAGCCAGAGTGATCACAAATGCAAATTCGATTTTAAAAGTAAAGAAGGTCCTTTATATGGCCTCGGCCCCTCCCAGCCTGAACCTGGGACACTCCCCTCCTGCCTCTCTTCACTGCTTTTCACAGTGCCCGCTCAA
>NW_005871726.1:102724-105537 GCF_000147115.1 Myotis lucifugus | reverse complement strand
GAAGTCAATGATTACCCCCTCCCCCCACATCTGAGCCCGAGACCATTTCCTAAGAAGCTCTCAACCTCCCTGACCAGTCAAATGTTCCTATTATCAGGTTCTTATAATACCCATGTGACAGATTTCATTTTTGTGGCACTTGTCATAAGTGAACTTTTTTTTCAAGACGTTAACATATGCTTATATCTCAAAACCCACAATTTCCAAAGCAAATAGAGCAAAAGTTGGGCCCCAATTTAAACCAACAGAACTGTACAGACATATTTCTTTATTTTTAAATACATTTTTATTGATTTCAGAGTGGACGGGAGAGGGGTAGAGAGATAGAAACATCAATGATGAGAGAGAATCATTGATCAGCTGCCTCCTGTACACCCCCTACTGGGGATTGAGCCTGCAACCCAGGCATGTGCCCTTAAACCAGAATCAAACCCGGGACCCTTCAGTCCACAGGCCGACGCTCTATCCATTGAGCCAAACCAACTAGGGCAGGACAGACATATTTCTTTATCTGACTTTAAATGAATTTAAATCAAGAGATCCATCGAATTTTAAAAAGCACCTATATTCAGAGAAGAGCTGAATATTTTCCCCATTTGGCAAAACCAATTAGCATAACAATATTTGCCTTTACAACCGGAAAGTGTTATTTTCATTGATGTCCAGTGGAGACCTGGCTTAAGGTTCTGAACCATGAAGCATCTCCTGGAACAATGCCATTGAGGGGTTTTCATGACAAAACAGTTTCTGATAAGGTTCCTCGGGGGCCTCATGCTCTCCCCATGAGATTCCAGAATTTCAGCCCAGGTCTGGTTGCCAGAGGGGTCTTGAAGTAACATTTGCATAGAACTATACTAATTTTATTTAGAGTGTATGTTTATTAGCTGTATCTTGGAGATTGGGGCAGGCCTCTGTCCCCCAGCCCGTCTTGCCGCTAGGAGTCTCTGCCCCAAATGAGACCACCAGAGGGCGCAAGAGCTTGGGTCCAAGTCCTTAGGAAAAACCGCTCCCGATGGCGGCGCGAGGGGCGGCGGCGGGGGGGGGGGGGTGGGGGGGGCCGGGCGGAACGCTCGGGTTCTGGAGAGGCTTCCTTTAATGTCTACTGGGATAGCTCAAGGGTTTAACAGGCAGCTGGGTTGGGGGATCCGAACGACAGGAAAGGGACCCAGGAGGCCAGGGTTGGGACCGCTGCTCAGCATTCATTCATTCGACACATAGTGAGCATGTCTAAAGCCCAAATCAGTCACCCAGGAAGAGAGAATAATCACTTAGAGGGAGAACAGTTCATTGGCATTTCTAGGGTTACCTAGTATTTTCAGAGCCTCTAAGTTTACTTATTTACCGACTTGAGAGAGATTTCTTTGCTGTTCCATTATTTATGCATTCCTTGGTTGACTCTTTGTATGTGCCCTGACCGGTATGAACCCACAGTGGCATATCTGGAGGAGCTGCCCAGCCAGGTCCAGAACCTTTCAACATCCCTTTATCTCGTTTGGGAAGAAGTCAGCCAAGAGGGTGTTGCAGATAAGGAAGCTGAGATTCAGAGGGTTGCAACTTCACCAATTCCCCTGACTGACTTTTTTTTTTTTTTTAACTGAAATAAACCCTTTTATTTATTCATGCTTCTCCATTTTGTTTAAAATAACAACCACCACCTTAATATTAACTAACAGCCCTTCCCCCTCACCCCTCCTTGGGCTGGGGGGTAGATAATGGGGAAATGGCCCCCAGGGGTGGGGCTGACCATAGAGCCCCTTGGAGAGGTAATGGAGCCCAAGTCCCCACGCCAGGGGACGGGGCACCTGTAGTGTATGAACTGGGGAGTTAACAGGACTCTTGAACCTCTTCTTGTACCAACATATATGCCCTTGGCCATCAAGGGTAAGGAAGCATATGGGGAGGGGATTCCTACCGCTCCTCTATGTCCCTGCTCAGCCCCCGTCTCAGGAACTGAGGGCTGAGGAGCAAGAAAGTGGAGAAAGCGTGGGGGTAGGGTGTCACACAAAGGAGTACTGGTTATTAATGGCTCCGGGGTAGCCCCCTAGTGGTAACTGCTGGAGCTCTGACTGCCTTTGGAACGGCGGTCTGGGCCGCGACGCCGCCGCTGGTTGCTTTGGCTGCACAGCAGCAGAGGCGCTTCCGCGCGCCGGGGTCCTGCGGACTCGGAGACGCGCTCCCCGGTTACCCAGGCAACAGGGCGGCAGTCACGTGGTGCAGGAGCCTGCGGCGAAGTCTTAGGAGCATGCGCGGCCCTCGGCCTCAGGTTCAGCAGTCGGGAGGCGGGTCATGTGTCAAAGGCTCGCACGCGGTGGCGTCGGCAACCCAGACTCAGTCATCACATGACCGGCTTTTAGCCATCATGGCGGCGGCCGTGGTGCAGCGCTGGGGTTGAGCTACAGCGAGCGTCGTGGGCTCCTGCCCGGGGTGAGGGTGGCTCCACCAGGGGGGTGGGGAGGACCAGGCCCTGCGCGGCCCCCCTCAACCCTCTCCGGACATCACCCGAGTTCCACGCATCCCCTCCGCGCGGTGTCTGCCGGGACGGGGAGCAGAACCGGGCCGGGTTCCATCCCCGCCGTGCTCTGGGCTGGGCAGGCTCCTGCCCGCCTCTGCGCGCACCTCCCGCGCCCGGGCCCCTCCGGCCTCCTGCCTCCAGCCTCCTCTCCTCGCAGGTAGGATCGTCGGTGGGACCAGAGCGCGGGCAGGCGCGGCCCCTGGGACCATGGCTGGGTCCGAGAACGAGCCCTTTCCTCAGCCAGGCGGACGACACTGACGACGGGCCGGTGCCCGGCACCCCGGGTTACCGGGGTCCATGG
>NW_005871726.1:99707-102524 GCF_000147115.1 Myotis lucifugus | reverse complement strand
GGGGCGGGAGCGGGTCCCGAAGGGGGCGCTGCCTCGCGGACCCATCCCGAGTCTCCTTCCCAGGCGTCCTTCCGGACATCGAGCAGTTCTTCGCCATCGGAGACAGCAGCTCCGGCCTCATCCAGACCGGTGAGGAAGGCCCCTCCCGGCGCCCCGCAGCTACTTTCCCGTTTCCTACCCCGGTGGGGCCTCATGGATGGAGGCGTAGGGGCCCCCGCTAGGGGAAGAGATGGCCCGATGCTGCCCTGAAGCTGTATTGGTTAGTAAGCGCCTCATTGAAAGAGCGAGTCAGCTCAGTGTGATGGGTCAGACACACCTGGGTTTGCTCACAGTGTGATGGTAGGCAGGGCCCTTGGCCTCGCCCTTTCCTGGTGGGTGAGATGGAACTAGGAATAACCCGACCACCTCATAGGGAGGCTTAAATGAGATGATGCCTGGGAAGTGGAGGCCACAGCTGAGAACATGGCAGGCACCCAGTAAGCCATGGCAGAAAAGGGTGTCTGAAATGGGGAGAGGCGAGTTTTATTTGCTCAGAACTTTGGGATTTGTGAGGGAGGGAAAGACAGGGCCCACCCCTCTTTTCCTTCCTTCTCGCCTTCATTGATTTCCTGAGCACCTCCTACGGAGGAAGTGGTGGTGACACCCACAGAACTTGTCCAAGATCTTTTATGCCCATTGTCTTTACATCCTTCCATCAGCCAAGGAATAGGTGTTATTCTTATTTGACAGAGGAAGTGGTTAGCATTATCTACATTTCTGTAGAGAATCTGAGGCTTGGAGAAGAGTTAAGACCTGCCCAGGGCCCCAGAGCAAGTGAGAGGCAGAAGGAGAGTTTGAATCCAAGTCTTGCAATGGTCTTTGCTCCAGGCCAGGCCAATAAGGAGCTGGAAGTATTGAAGGCAAGGCCTAGAGAAATGAGAATGGGATCATAGGTCATGGCCTGCGAACCTCCGAAGAGTTGCTGAGTTGGAGAAGAAGGCAGCCCCATTCACTTTTTCGTCCAACACCTGTTTATTGAACGCCTGTCTTATGCGAGGCCATGGGTTCAATAATGGAAACACGGCCAGGGCCGATACAGGCAGTGACTGTGTTCATGGAGCTGACATTCTACTGTGCCTGAGGGGGCAACAGTCCATAAAAACCTAAACTGATACTGAGATAATTTTCTATAGGAGTAAGTGTTACGGAAAAGAACACAGTAGATGTGGTAAAGACTGCACGTGTGGTGGTTGGAAAAGTGTCTGAGCTGGAACCTAAACTTGCTAAGCTCCGTGAAGCTCAGGGGAGAGGAGGGAATGTTCTACAGAGAAATGACAGCAGTTGCCAAAAACCTAAGATGGTATTGAGGTTGGCCATTGGGCCATTGGGGTGCAGAGAAAGGAAAGGATGAGCATGAGGCTGGAGAGGTAGGGGCGGTTAGATCAGACGGTGCACTGTGGGCCGTGGTATGGAGTTTGGATTTTGTTCTTGGCTGGATGGGGAAAGTGACGAGTCAGCTGGTCCATCCATTCTACAGTGGCGGGTTTGAAAGACACTGAAAATGGGGTTGGACTGGCCCTGGCAGGAAGCGCTGACAGTTTCAGGGTTGGGAGTTATTCCTGCCCCTCCTCGCCCTCCCTGAGCCGGGGTGGGGTAGGGGCACTGGGGCTGGACTGTGACTCTCTGCTTCCCCTCAGTGTTCATCTCCAGTTACATGGTGTTGGCACCTGTGTTTGGCTACCTGGGTGACAGGTACAATCGGAAGTATCTCATGTGCGGGGGCATTGCCTTCTGGTCCCTGGTGACACTGGGGTCGTCCTTCATCCCCAGAGAGGTGAGGTTCCACGATGGCTCCTGCTTCCGGCCCCCCCCACCCCCATCAGTCTTCGCTTCTGCTCTTTGGAGTCATGGCAGACTGGGCTGGGGAACTTGTGCATCTCCCTTGGTCCTTGCCATCTTACCCCCTGCTTGCCTGAGTTAATCTGCCCACCCCGTCCTTCCCCCGTTTCTTCCAGAGCCTTCTCTCCATCCCCCTGACCATGACTCCTTCCACTCAACACCTAAACACTAGCGCTCCTTTCTCCCGTGGAAAAGGCCTCACCTAGACCGCCCTCTGGCCCCCTTCCCCTTTCTACTCAGACTTCCCGAAAGGCCCCTTGACCGAGCCCCAGTCTGGGTGAAGGAGCAGCCAGGGAGAGGCTCTCATTTGCTGGCACTTCCTCTCCCACTCGCCCTTGAACACCCGCGGAGCTGCCCCCACTCCATTGCCAAAGTCAACAGGGACCTCTTGGTTGCTAAATGTAGCTCCTACTTCCTAGTCCTCTTCTCACTAGATCTCCTGGGAGCCTCTGGCTCTGTTGACCCACTTCTTCCTTCCGGAAACTTCTAACCTCTGTGACGCCATCCTTCTGGTGTTCCTCCTGCCTCCCTGGCTGTTGCTTCTTTGCTCCTTTAAACTCTCCTCTGTCTGTTCTCCTCTCTGCCCCAGAACTCTGTCCTCAGCTCTAGGCACTCATGACACACTCCTTGGGGGATCGTACCCTGTCCCTAGCTGGGGGAGTCTTTGCTAGACAAATGAAATCCCACCTAAGATGATTATACACTATTGGTGGGGTAGGCAAGATAGAAATTAAGATTTATTTGGCACTTACTGGGCACAAGGTAATGAGTAGATCTTTTATTATTCAATCCTCCCAATAGTTATGTGAAGGAGTTGTTGTTACCCCCCTTTTTCAGATTAGGAAACTGAGGCTCAGAGAGGTTACGTTGCTTTCTCAGAGTCACAGCCAGTAAGTAGGGGAGCCAGATGCAAGCTCAGGTCTTTCTGATGCTAAAACC
>NW_005871726.1:96855-99546 GCF_000147115.1 Myotis lucifugus | reverse complement strand
GGAGTCGGATGCTCAGTGTGTTCTACTTCGCCATCCCAGTGGGCAGGTGAGTGGGCCTCGGGCCTGCCTGGTGGGAGGCAGAGGGGCTGGCATTGGGCAGGACTGACCAGCTGTCCCTCCCCTCCCGCCCTCTCCCCCAGTGGCCTGGGCTACATTGCCGGCTCCAAAGTGAAGGATGTGGCTGGGGACTGGCACTGGGCTCTGAGGGTGAGTCTGGTCACAGCCTGCGGGGAGGTCAGCAACATTCTCACTGATTCCCCCCTTTTTACCTTCAGACACCCCATTTTCAGGCAGCGTTTACTCTGCCAAGCCTGCAGGAGGCCTGGCTGCCCTCCCCACAAAACCATGTGGTCGACAGAACTCTTGGTTATGGGTGACAGAGCCCATTGTAAGGGCAAGCACCCAAATGGGATTGCACTGGCTCTCAGAAAGCAAGGCCCAGGGGGAACTTCAGGTACAGCCGGATCCAGGCGCCCACAGACAGGCGTTTGATCGCCCTCCTGAGCGCTGCTTCCCTCTGTGCTACTTTTGTTCTCAAGCAAGTGAACACTCCGTTTAGAAACTTTGGACCCGAGTCCTTGAGCAATAGTCCTGGATAGTGCCTGGTTAGGTGAACGTGGGTCACATGCCTCCCATCGACTGAATCAGTCCCTGAGGCTGGGGAAGTTGGCCAAGTCTGGGTTACAGGCCGTGCTCCCTACTGGCACCCGTGGATTTAGAGAAGTCGGGGGAGTGGTTTCCCAAAAGAAAGTTAGGGTGCTGTTTCCCAAGGAGGAGCAGTCAGGCTTGCAGAAATGGGAGTGGTCACTAGCGCCCCCCCTCCCCCAGTGGCAGCTCAGCTCCCTGAGCAGGCACCTACCCTCCTGTTTGAGGTCTTGGGGCCTGAGTTGCCCTTACACGCCCGCCTTCCCTTTCTCCCGGCTCCCAGCCCCAGGGTTGGGTGTGTCTCTGCCTGGGCCGGTCCTGAAGCCCACTCTTTCCCAGGTGACACCGGGTCTGGGGGTGGTGGCGGTGCTGCTGCTGTTCCTGGTCGTACGGGAGCCGCCGAGGGGAGCCGTGGAGCGCCACTCGGACTCACCACCCCTGAGCCCCACCTCGTGGCGGGCAGACCTGAGGGCGCTGGCTAGAAAGTGAGTTTAATTCCATCCTAACCCCACATCTTCGATCCCCAGGGAGGCCCTGGCCCTGGCAACTGGGTTGAAATTTACGTGGGGGTCGTCATTTTTTTAGAGAGAGAGAGAAACAAACATCGATTTGTGGATCCGCTTACTTACGCAGTCCTTGGCTGCTTTTGGCATGGGACCTGGCTGGAGACCGGACCCCATAACAGGCGTATGGGGAAGACGCTCCAGCCAACTGAGTTACCCTACCCGGCTGGTCTTCATTTTCTTTCCAATCTCCTGGCCCAATCTCAGGGCCAGTAATTCAGTCACTACTGCCCCCTGTGGCAGCTGCTTGAATTACAGGCCCAGATCCTGGGAGCCCGGACAGCCTCCACACCCAGGGCCCTGACCTTAGCAAAATCAGCCAGGAAGGGAGAGCAGAGTCCCCTCCCTGACCCCTCAGTGGCGTCTGACTCCCTCCCTTCCAACCGTCTCTGCAGCCCTAGCTTCGTCCTGTCCTCCCTTGGCTTCACTGCTGTGGCCTTCGTCACGGGCTCCCTGGCGCTCTGGGCTCCTGCGTTCCTGCTGCGTTCCCGCGTGGTCTTGGGGGAGACCCCGCCCTGTCTTCCTGGAGACTCTTGCTCCTCTTCTGACAGGTGCCCGGGTGGGGGCTGGGACGGATGGGCTGCAGGCGGCAGGGGGCGGCGTGGAAGGAGGACGGCCCAGGCTCACACAAGGGGAGTTTGAGTCTCAGTTCCACCAGCTGCCTTCCTCTCCCAGAGTTTGTTTCCTGGTCCAGGAAGTTGGTGATAGGAACCTAGTGAGCCGTGGGGCGTTGTGCCCGATAGACCTGGGTTGTGAGGTGGCTGGGATGGGCCATCTGCCTCTCCAGGCCATAGGGGTGGGGCTCGGGGCTTTGCAGGGGGACAGACCAGTCCCCATATCCCTCCTTCTGCCCCCAGCCTCATTTTTGGGCTCATCACCTGCCTGACTGGTGTCCTGGGAGTGGGCCTGGGCGTGGAGATCAGCCGCCGCCTTCGCCACTCCAACCCCCGGGCTGACCCACTGGTCTGTGCTGCTGGCCTCCTGGGCTCTGCGCCCTTCCTCTTCCTGTCCGTGGCTTGTGCCCGTGGCAGCATCGTGGCCACTTATGTGAGTAGCCAGCAGGCACCAGGAGGGCTGTTTGGGACCTGGGGAGGGAAGGGTGCACTGGGGCAGCCAGCAGAGTGGTTCACAGCCAGCTCTGGGGTGGGAATGCCTGGTTTTGAACCTCAGGTCTTGCGCTTCCCTACTGTGTGACGTTGGACAAGTGACTTAACCTGTCTGTGCCGTTTCACCGTTTGTAAAAAAGGAATGATAATGGCTCCTGTTTCTTAGTGGTGTTGTGAGGACTAAATGAGTTAATGGATGGGCCTCCATGTGTTTGCTCTTGTGATGAGCTCAGCCCTGCTTTCCCCACCCCCTGGTCCCCAGGTTTTCATCTTATTGGGAGACACTGTTGTCCATGAACTGGGCCATGTGGCTGACATTCTGCTGGTGAGTAGGTTGGCCGTTCCCGGCTTGGGTTCAGAGCCTGCAAGGAAGTGGG
>NW_005871726.1:89025-96167 GCF_000147115.1 Myotis lucifugus | reverse complement strand
CCAGCCCCAGCTGGACTTCCTCTTCCACCTCGAGTCCTCAGCCGATGAAAGACTGTCTCGTGAGTTCCACCAGGAGGCCTGGGCCTCTCCTGGGGGTCAGACACCTTCCCTTCCCGGCTCCAGTCTCTGTTCTGGAGTTTGGGGCGCCCTTTCCAAGACTCTTTCTCCTGCTTTTCTGTCCTGTCTCCCCACAGATGTCCGACCGCCTCCGCCGGAACTGGCCCCCCTCCTTCTTGTCCGAGTTCCGGGCCCTGCAGTTCTCGCTCA
The DNA here is from genome assembly GCF_000147115.1 of Myotis lucifugus. Classification (NCBI taxonomy): domain Eukaryota; kingdom Metazoa; phylum Chordata; class Mammalia; order Chiroptera; family Vespertilionidae; genus Myotis; species Myotis lucifugus. The sequence goes on along the minus strand of NW_005871726.1, from coordinate 95,900 downwards.
TGCTCTGCGCCTTTGTCGGGGCGCTGGGCGGGGCGGCCTTCCTGGGCACCGCCATCTTCATCGAGGGAGACCGCCGGCGGGCGCAGCTGCACGTGCAGGGTCAGTGGGGCTTCCTGCCCGACGTCAGGATGCTGCCTGCTTGTTCCTCCGCCCGTGTGTCCAGTCCTGTGAACTGGCACCTCTCGGCCCACAGGCCTCCCTCATCCCGTTCGGGTCTGCCTGCAACAAGCTGGTGCCCGCTGTGTCCACAGCTCTGGGGCCCCATCCATTTCCCACCGCCCGTGTGTCCCAGGCGTTGTGTCTGTCTCCCTCCAACCCTGGCTCTGACCCCTCCCCCAACAGGTCTGCTGCACGAGGCCGGGCCCGGAGATGACCGCATCGTGGTGCCCCAGCGAGGCCGCTCCACCCGGGTGCCGGTGTCCAGTGTGCTCATCTGAGGGCCGTCGCTCACCTACCTGCACACCGGCCACCGCTGTCCTCGGGCCCGAACCTCGGCCTGGCCCAGCTTCTGAGAGGAGCCTTGGGCGTGTTCCAGGTCCCACACTACACGGGCAGCCAAGGGCGGGCGATGGGGCGCAGGAGGGACCCCTCCACTGCAGCAGCCCCAGGGGCTCGGTGCTATTTGTACTGAATAAAGTTTGTAGCCAGACCCCAGCCGCCTGCGTGAGTCTCTCTGGGTGCTAGTGACCACCCCGCCCCGGAATGTGGGCTGCCCCCTCCAGCCCCAAGGCTCCTGGCGGCCGCTGGCCACTCCTGCGGGCTCCGGGGCTGGGTGAGCTGGCTCCCTGTGACCGTGAGTCACGCCCCTGTTTCCCCCAGAGCCCGCCCCTGTTGGAAGGCCAGCTGGGGTGAGGGGTGGGCCCTGTGCCTGGGTGTTAGCCTCCCTCTGCTGCCTCCTGGAGCCCCGCCGTGGAGGCTGCTGCCTGATGCTGGCAGCTGCTTGTCCTTGCCCACTTGTCCTTGCCCACTGGTGTGAGTGCCCCTTGTCCTGGAGACGGAGACGAGCAGACCCTGGAGGACCTGGGTGGCTCCTCAGGCCTCCTCCGCTCTCCCCACTGCTGGGTGGGGGTGGGAAGGGGGTAGGTGCAGCCGGCTGAGGAGCCTGATGATTTCCTGCCCTCACCCGGCGCTCACCACAGCTTCCTGCCACAGGCGGGAGGGCAGGCGCTGAGGAAAGGCGGGCGCCAAGCCCAGGGGCAGGTAGGCCTGGGTGCGGGGGCCACGCAGGGTGGCTGGTGCCCCAGACTCCAGCCAGGCCCTGGCCTGACTGCCTGGGGCCAAGGGCCTGACAGCCAGCACTGCCACGCACACGGCCCAAGGCGGGCGGAGATCCAGGAGCCCTCAAGGAGGGCACGGCTGCCCGCCGGGCTCCCGCCTGGTGTCGCTGGGCCCCTCCGCCCCGGGGCCCCTCCGCCCCCCTACCCAGCACTTGCTCCGCGGCAGTTCTGTGCTGGGGGCGTCCAGCGAGCAGCAGGTCTGGTCCGAGCTCTGTCCTGCAGATGGAGGCGGCCATCCTGCTCCCCCTGGCGCTGGGCCTCCTGCTGCTGCCCCTCTTGGCTGTGCTGCTGATGGCGCTCTGTGTGCGCTGCCGAGAGCTGCCAGGTGAGTGGGAGCTGGTGGGGTGATCAGATGCCGGACACATGGACTGGGGTCCCTCACTGCCCCTGACTGTCACCCTCTCCCTCCTCACTCCCTTTTCCTGCCTCACTGGCCGTCTCTCCCGCAGACACCTACACCTACGACAGTGCTGTGCCGGACAGGTGAGTCTGCCCCCCCCCCCCCCCCCCCCGGCCCGGGCAGCTCCCTTCATTCCCATGCGGCCGGGCCGGGGCGTCTCCTGGTCCCTTACCGCTGTCTCTCCCGCCAGCCTGCCAAGAAGCATCGTGATCAAAAGGCCTGGTGAGTACACGGAGGGTCCTCTCCCGTGGGGGTGGGGTAGGGAGGAGAGTCCCCAGCCTGTGGGCAAGTGTGTGCCTTTGTTCAGGTTGCCCCGGTGGCTGCCCACATGGCCGTGACTGGTGGCGGGGGGAAGGCTATGGGTGCCCTCAGGCCTGTCCAGGGCACAGGGGTTTCAGGGGGTTGGGCCACTGTTGAGGCCTTGGGGGTAGGGGCATTGTGTCTGGAGTCATTCTTTCAGCTTGGTCCTGTGTCCTCAGCCACACTAGCCCCCTGGCCACAGGCGACTGTGACCTCCTGTCCACCCCTGAGCCCGCCAGACCTGCTCCCCATCCCGTAAGTAACCCCTTCCCCTCCCAGTCCCCCTCTCTACCCCTCACCTCCTTGGATTGGGGGCTTCTTTCCCCGTTGCCACCCTCTTGCCCCAGAGCCCCGTCCCAGGCATGACCTCTGGCTTTTGACCCTCAGGAGATCCCCACAGCCCCCAGGGGGCTCCCACCGAATGCCGTCTGCTCGGCAGGACTCCGATGGCAGTAAGCTGGGCCGGCCCGGGCCTGGGCTGGGCTGGCGGAGGCTGTGCCCATCTCTCCTGACTCAGTCTCCCTCTCGCCCTCTCTCTGTAGCCAACAGCGTGGCCAGCTATGAGAACGAGGGTGCGTCTGGGCCCCTGGGGCCGTGGGCAGGGAGGCTGGGCCCGGCCTGGGCTGTGCTGACCCCCTGTCCTTCCTCAGAGCCGGCCTGTGAGGACGAGGACGACGAGGAGGAGGACTACCACAACGAGGGCTACTTGTGAGTGGCCCGGGGGGAGGACGGGGCCGAGGCCACGGCCCACGCTCACCCATCCCTGACTCTCCCTCAGAGTGGTGCTTCCTGACACTGTCCCGGCCACGGCCACGGCCACGTGCGCCGCCGTCCCAGCAGCTGCTGCGCCCAGCAGCCCCGGCCCCCGAGACAGCGCCTTCTCCAGTGAGTCGCCCGTCTGACCATCCAGCTTCTCCGCTACGGCCCCTTCGATCCGCTCTCTCTGCATGTTTCTCTGATGCGGCCACTCCTCTGCCTTCTCTCTTCTCTTTTTCTAGAACCCTGTCCTTCAGATAGTGGACTTCCTGCTCCGGTCTTCTGGACACCTCCCTTTTTCTCTCCTCTCTGTCTCCTCCTTTTATTGTCTGCAAGAGTCCCTTGACTTTATTCCTCGCTGGCTCTGTTCCTGGACTGTCCTTTTATTTCATTTATTTCTCCTGTCGGAAAGCTCTTTCTTGATTCCTGAATGTCCCTTTTTCAGAGCTTCCTGTTCTTGTTCATGGAGGCAGTGTCACCTTGTAAATCCTGAAGGATATGGATTTTAGGTTCTCTTCTTTTGTCTTTGCTCTTTGGGAATTTTTCTTCTGCTTCCTGCATTGTCTCTGTTTCCTCTGAGCTGCTTTTCCCCCTTTGTTTCGGTCACATCCTGCCGTTAGGCGTTCTCCTCCGTGTCTGGTAATCTTCAGGGTTCTGTTACTCTCCTCCCTACATGCCCTGGGCCTCCCTTCTGCACACCGGCTTCATCGGCCATCAGATTCCCAACTTGCCACCCCTCTCCTGAGCTCCCAGCGTCTGTCCAAGCACTTCTCTCCACCCATTCGCTTACTCATCCGTGATATTTACTGGGCGCCTCTGATATAGCAGCTAACGAGGGAGAGTCATGATAAAAAAGCTAACGTCACCCAGGACCTGCTCTGCCCGGCTAAGAGTTTCACGTGTCTGAGCTTGTTAACCCTCCCAGTTCCCTCCCTCGTGTACCTCGGCTGCCCCGTCTGCCTGATGGCAGTGTTGATTTATTTAACAGACGCTCGGCAGCACTTACTGCTTAATACCCACACTTAGTGTTCACGGCGTTCGTCCTCCATGAGATGGGTAGTTCCTCATCCCATTTTACAGATGAGAAAACTGAGGCCCAGAGAGGTTGGGAGCTTGTCTGAGGTCACGTGGCCAGTTAGTGATGGAACTGGATTTGAACCTGGGCCGTCTGGCTCCAAAGCCTGTCTTGTCCCCACCCTTATGGAGAAACAAGTCAACACGTAAAAGAACAAGATCATATCGGTGACAAGATGTGCTAGGAAGGGACTAGGACAAAAGTGAGAGCCAGGGCAGGCCTGGCTGGAGAGGAAGGGCCAACCGGGGCACGGCCCCTCTGACTGGGCCCAGCCCTGAGGGCCTCTCCCTCCACACATGCCACTCGGCCCCCCACACAGCTGCCCAGGCCGGCGCTGCTGGTGTCTGCTGCCTCCTCTCTCCATCGCCTTCCCTTTCACCAGTCTGGTCAGATCGCCCTGTTCTCTCCATTGCCACGGCCTGTGTTTGCCCTCCTTCAGGCCGTGGGCTGCGTGGTCCGAGCACCCTCCCTGCCTCCCTCTGGGCCGACTGTGGGGAGGTCTCTGGGCGTCTGTGCAGGAGTCTTGGCTGGTTTTGTTGAAAGTCTGGGCTGTGGCTGGGAACTCCGGGGCATCTGCCCAGGGGCCCTGGGTAACGGCCGGGCTCCGTGCTTTCCTGTAGTGGAGTCGGGGGAGGACTATGTGAACGTTCCCGAGAGCGAGGAGAGTGCAGACGCGTCTCTGGGTGAGTGGCCGGTGCCCCCAGTGCCCTCCCTTCCCCTGGCCCTGCCACCCCACCCCCACTGCCAGTGTGGCCGTGCCCACACGCCTTCTGTGGCTCTGTCCCCCTCGGTCTGGTGTCCTCTGCGCTCGCCCTCGGTGTGGCTGTCCCTCCTTCTGACCTGTCCCCACAGATGGGAGCCGGGAAGTATGTGAACGTGTCCCAGGAGCTGCAGCCCACTGTGAGGACTGAGCCCGGTGTGTGCTGGGGGACGGGCGGGAACTGGGGGGCTCCCTGGGTGGGGGGACAGTTTGTGAGGTGAAGACCAACCTCCCCTCCCCCCACAGCCACCTTGGCTTCCCAGGAGGCAGAGGAAGAGGAGGAAGAGGGTGCCCCAGATTATGAAAATCTGCAGGAGCTTCAATGAAGACCTGTGAGAGCCGGGCCCGCCCCACCCCACCCCGCCCCACCCTGCCCTGCCCTGGCCTGAGGGCTCCGACCCTCCCTCAAGACCCTGTCCCACCACCTCAGCCTCTCCTCCCTGACTCTGGGGACCCCTTGGGTACCCCTTCTCGCCACCTCCTGACCCATGGCCCCTCTGTCTCTCCCTGCCCTGTGTTTCAGCATGAGGCGTGCTATCCTAGAACCTGTCTTCCTGGGAGGGCTGAGCTGGGAAGTGGCTCCAGGGGGCCCACTTGGCACCCCACCCTGGCTCCAGCCCGACAACAGCCTGAGAATTTCCCCCCTAACTTATTGGCACTTTGGGGTCCAGTCTGGGTGCCCCCAATGCTGCACCTTCTGACACAGCCTGAGAATGAAGTGCCTTGGCCCCCGGTCCTGCTCTGTACAGAATAAAGGCTGGTGTGGTCTGTAGCTCTTGGCTTTGGGGACCCAGTGGCGGGTCAGGGTGAGGGGGGCAGAGGGTCTGTGTGTGCGTGCATGCGTGTGTGTGGGCCCCCGTCCTCCACGGGGCCTCCAGCTCCTCCGGGTCCTGGCCAGGTGCTAGGACAGGTCGCCTTCTGAGCGAGGCCAGTGTGACCCAGCCCGGCACTTGGGGCCCGGACACACGTCCACGAGACCGTCCACAGACGGAGGCTGTGCTGACGGGAGAGCGGCGTGAGGCACACTGGGTGGGCTCCAGAGCAACCCTCCCCGCCGGCCCGCTTCCCCATCTTTGAAAGAAGACTTGATGACTTTGAAGGCTTTGTTAGTTTTTACCTTTTGTGGTTCTCAATAAAACAGAACTTAAAAATTGTCTGTTTGCTCTAGCTGGTTTGGCTCAGTGGGTAGAGCATCGGCCTGTGGACTGAAGGGTCCCGGGTTCGATTCTGGTCAAGGGCACATGCCCGGTTGTGGGCTTGATCCCCAGTAGGGGGCGTGCAGGAGGCAGCTGATCAATGATTCTCATCATTGATGTTTCCATCTCTCTCCCTGTCCCTTCCTCTCTGAAATCAATAAAAAAATATTTTTTTAAAAATTGTCTAAGCAGCTGAAAACGTTCGTGTGCAGACTCTGACTCGGTAGGTCAGGCAGGGGCCTGAGGCTCCACTTCCAAGGAGCCCCCAGGGGTTCCGATGCTGCTGTTCCAAAAGCCACGCTTTGAGCAGCAGGGTGAGTACCCTGCAATTGGCTCCTGCGTGGGCACGTGACCCAGCCCAGGCCAATGAGGACCGGCCTGGGACTTGAGCAGGAAGTGCTGGGAAGAAGAACCTCTTTTTGTTCCTGGCGGTGAAGCCAGAGGGATGTCTGTCGCCCTGGAGCCCCCACCTGGAGGGCCCCCACCTGGGGAGCCTGCTGAGAAGAAGCCGACAGGGAGGGGAGTGGCCCCGAGCGGGACGGGCCAGCTCCTGCTCAGCCCTGGATCCGTCACACCCGGAGCCAGACATCCCCTCAGACTTCCCAGTCACATGGGCCAATAAGTGGCGGGTTTTCTCCCACTGGCTTGATGGGGTTTCTGTTGCCTACAAGCAAAGTCCTCCTGAGCGATGGAGTTGTTGGCGTCCTCCATGGGCTCCAAAGATAACAGTAACCCTTCTCTTCATTGAGCTCCTGCTCATGTTCATGCTTCTCCCTTAACCCTCAGCACTCGCCTGTTGCTGGTCACTGTAGGCGTCTCCGTGTCCCAGGTGCGGAAACAGGCTCAGAGAGAAGCGATTTGCAGGGTCGGCTGCCCGAAGGGGGAAGCCCTCACAGGCCCAATTGTAGACGTGAGGGGGCGGGGGTCTGGGGAGGGTTGGACTGGCTGGACATCAGCAGGTGGAGCGAATCATTTACTTGGGGGGATAGAAATGGGCAGAGGCATCTTTGGGCTGGGCCGAGGGACAGCGTCGGTTTGCCAACAAGGTATGTTGGTGCAGCCACCTTGGAGAACAATGTGGAGCGTCAGTAAGGCTGACGATGGCGCGTCC
>NW_005871726.1:87320-88903 GCF_000147115.1 Myotis lucifugus | reverse complement strand
CTTTCCCAGCACGTCCCTGGGTAGCAGCCTGACTGGCGCATGGCAAAGGGCAGCACTGCCATGGCTGGAAACAGTCGACTGGTCAGCAGCAGAATGGACACGCACCAGGGGACTCACCAGCGGATAGAAATGAACAAGACCAGCACCTATCACCTCGAATAACTATCACCGACAATGTGGGGTGAGAAAAGGAGAACAAGTTATTTATATAAAGCTAAAAAAAAAATGAAAAAGCTGTACATTGTTTAGGGACACACATTATGGCAGGATATCAGGATAGGTAAAGGAGGGAGGGATCCCAAATTCAGGTGAGGTGACCCTGGGGTAAGTTTGGGGGGGCGGGGTGTTGGGAAGGAGTTTAGGAAGGCCTCAATGATACATGTAATGTCTTTTTCAAATTTTTATATATTGATCCTTGAGAGAGAGAGAAACATCGATTTGTTTTTTGTTTTTTTAAAAATATATTTTATTGATTTTTGACAGAGAGGAAGGGAGAGTGATAGAGAGTTAGAAACATCGATGAGAGAGAAACATCGATCAGCTGCCTCCTGCACACCTCCTACTGGGGATGTGCCGCAACCAAGGTACATGCCCTTGACCGGAATGGAACCTGGGACCCTTCAGTCCGCAGGCTGACGCTCTATCCACTGAGCCAAACCGGCTAGGGCAGAAACATCGATTTGTTGTTCCACTTAGTTATGCATCATTGGTTGATTTATTTTATTTATTATTTTGACTGATTCCTGTATGTGCCCTGATGGGGATTGAACTCACAACCTTGGCGTAGGGGGGACGATGTTCTAACTAACTGAGTTGCCTGGTCAGGGCCATGAGGCCTTATTCTTAGGCAGTGCTGGGTACACAGTGTTTGGTATCTGACTCTCTTAAGTGTTTGCATATCTGAATGGTTTCCTAAGAAGAAGGGAGACCAGGGCCCAGGTAGGGAACGGTTGGGGGCGGGAGGGGAGGGCAGCTCTAGGAGATGGAGTCACTGGTCTTTCTGGGCCAAGTGGTGTTGCAAATGGCACTCCAGGACTTAGGAGCAGTCTGTGCCGGGGCGCGGAGGTGGGAACGGTGAGGCAGGTGTGGTCTCGCCGGAGTGGCAGGGCCGATGGAGGGAGGTGGTAGCATGAGCTGTTGGGCTGTGAGGACAGGTGGCCTGGCTCCGAGGCGTGGGGGGACCCTGGCCGCGCGTTGGTGGCTGGGAGGGGCGTTCTGCGAGGCACTAAGCAGCTTCCCATGTGTGTTTCTTGGACCAGCAAGAGGATGTGGCTTTGCTCCCACCAGCCAGTGAGCCACTGCAGCGGGCCTGCGGGGCTGGGCTGGGATTTCAGCACATTGGGGTGATCTGGAGAGAGTCCCTGCAGATGGAAGCCGGGGTGGGGGGTGGGGGGGGGTGGCAGAAAGAGCTTTTCTCTTGAGGACTGTGGTGGGAGGAAGGTAGATTCAGTGGTAAGAGAGAGAGTTTTCCCGAATTGCTGGGGGGACATCTGGGTGCTTGTAGGGGCACGGGGAGGGAACAGCCCTGGTGACTCGGTGCCCTCAGCAGCTCTGAGGCGGGTCCAGAGCAAGTCGCTTACTGA
>NW_005871726.1:64531-87220 GCF_000147115.1 Myotis lucifugus | reverse complement strand
GGGTGGGGGTGCGTGTAGAGCCAGTCCCACTGTCCGTGCGGAGGCGGGAGGAGGGGGGTGCGCCCTCCTGCCAGGGAGGGACCCTGTTTACATGGCCCTCCCAGGAGCCACAGTGGAGGGCGGCTTCCAGGGTTACTCTCCGGAGCTCCCGCCTCCCACGGGCAGTGGCTCCCGTGGCCAGAGCGAGCCTGAGCCTGAGCCTGGGTGAAGGAAGCAGGTGCCAGCGCCGCATGGGCCTCGCACACCGGGAGCGAGCAGGGCCCAGGCCGAGGTGCCGCTGCTGCCCAGCGCCGCTGCCTGTGGCCCGGGTGGCCCGTGTGTCCCGGGAGAAGCTTCTCTAGAAAGAACTGTGCAGTCAGGAGGGCCCGGGAAAGCCCGATTCTCCAGGTCCCCTCTGGAGGGTCAACGTTCGCCTGCATTGGTCCATGGCTCTGCGAGGTCCTGTAATAATGTCTTCGTTTCTCTTTGCCTTCCCTTGTATTCCCACATTCCTCTGACTTCAGAACCTTTAAAAATGTTATTAACAACAACAAAACAAAGAGAGAGAGAGAGAGAACCCCACAATTAAGGTGTCATTAGCTTCTCTGGAAGAGAGGTAGCTTCCGCACGTGCTCCCCCTCCTCCCGGCGATGCCTCTGGGGGGCAGACCCTTCCAGACTCACCTTGAGCTCACCCGCTCCTCCACCCACCTGCCCGCAGAGGCCCACGTGAGCCCCCATGGCAGGCGACCCAGCTCCCGGCAGGCGGGTCTGCCCACAGCTCCCCGCGCCCTTCCAGCGCCGCCCTGTCCTGGGCCCAGGGGAACCTCTGGGCGTTCGTCCTCGGCTCTGTTCACTGTGTCCCTGGGCTGGGGGCTGCCAGCAGCAGCTCCAGGAAGGGGGCGGCTTTCGGTGGCACGTGCACCGAATACAGTCCCAACTATGCACCAGCTTTCTGGACGGTGGGGACTTTTGAGGACGTTGGGCTTACATTTTAAGACCTTCTTCGGGGACCCCGAACCCCAAGAAGTGTCCCTGACAATAAAAGAACAGGACCCCGTGCTGCGGAGAAGGCTGGACCCGTGCAGGTATGGCTGACGCCAGAGGCCTAACCCTTGCTCTGTGACTCCATCTTCCGTTTCCCCGTGTGCTCGTGCGACGGTTCTAGTAGCTCCAGGGACGGGACCATGCCCGTCCAGACTGCCATCCTGGGGCCAAAATCTCCGTCTCCAGCCAAATCCCAAACTCACTCTAATGGCCCTGGTGAGGGACACAGGACACTGACCCAGTCCCCGGCCGGGAGAAGGCCATGGGCTGACTTAGGCCTGTGTCATATGCTTCACCTCCAGCTCTAAGGGCCTGGAAATGGGGAGGGCAGCCCCCCGAATTCGGGCTATTGCTGGGAGGAGGGAAGAAGGCTGCTGAGATGCATCTACCCCACGTTAACTGTGTGCCACACTCACTATTTCACTGCGTCTCTCAACCTTCCTGCCTGTGAGGAAGGAGGAACCCCTTTTGTAGAAAAGGAAACCGGCTCAGAGAGGTGAAGCGATTGGCTTAAGGTCACGGAGCAAATTCCGCGGTTCCTTACGGCGGTGCAGCCCGCTTTGGGGCAGAGGAAGGCAGGCTGTGTGCTGGTTCCAGTCGGTGCTGTGGGGGAGGGGGAACCGTTCCTCGGCCCGCTGGTCTCACCATCAAACAGACGAACAGGAGAAAATTCAATGCGTGCACATGTGTGGGAACCCCACATACACCAGAGAGTCAGAGACCCTGCATTCGTGAGAGGTTCAGAGACAGAGGAACATGGGGGCATGTGACGTTCTGAGTGAGGGACGAGAAGGCAGGTGTTCAGCAGTGGGTGGTTTTCTCTGCCCTGTAGGCAAGGCAAGCGGTTATCTCTGAGAGGCTCTCATTCTGGGCAAGGCCACGGCTCAGGTTCAAGTTCTAGGTAGCTGGGGAGGGGCAGAAGGTTCTCGTAAACCAGAAGCTAAATTGCCTTTTGCTCAAAATACAAACGCCACAGGGGCACGGCTCGGGGTGACTCTTTCTGACTCCCACAGCGTAAAAGGAGACAACAAAGAGGCCGACCGAAGGAGAGATCCCCCAGAGAGCGACGCAGCTGTGCCGGGGGCTTCTCCGAGCCCCGGCCTCTCCTCTGAGACCACGTTCCGGGGGGCAGGGCGGGGACGTGCCGGGCCGCACGTGGAGGCCGCCCGGAAGGGAAGCGGCGGGGAGATGAGCAAGGCCGGGGGCTCGGTTCCTGAGCTGGTGGGTGGAGGCCCTGGATCCATCTGGTGGGGAACCTGGGTCCACCCTCGGTGGCTCAGTGGTGGGAGTTACTAACACCCTCCCTGCAGCCGGCGTCGTCATTTGCAAATGAAAGGGCCCTGACTCATCTCGACAGGATGCTGGGAGCGCGACCTTCCCGGGCCCACTCGCAGCACCTCCCCGCGCCACGCGTGTGCCACCCACTCCGCACACAGTCAGTTCTTACCGTAACACTGAGCAAGTTCTCGTTATCACGGTTTTACAACTGAGGAAACTGAGGCTCAGAGAAACCGGTGGCCAGACCAGACAGCGTGCTGGCGCTTTCTCCCTGAGCGCCAAGGCCACCCGCTCCCAGTGCCCCTTTCCCCGCAAGGCCCCCAGGCTCTCCCCCCTGAGCGGCTGGGCAGCTGAAGCCACCCCCCACCTGACCTCTGACCTTTGCTGCTGGTGGAGGGGGTGTATTGGGGGAATGTGGGCTCTGCCCCAGGGTCTGTGGGCTGCTGGCAGGGCCCCAGCTGACCCCTCTCTGGAGGACAGCGGCTGTGGGACTGGAGGGTGGACGCTGGGAGCACTGTGCCCCGTGGGGCTGGGGGGGCCCCTGGAGCTCCAGGAAAGAGGGGGATGTGGGCCTCTGGCTTCCTCCCGCCCCTCCTGCCCACACTCGCAGGTCCCTGTCCCGCCTGCCTGCCTCCGTGTGCACCTGGTGGGCCTCTCAGCCTTTCTCACCCTCTCCCACGTGGCTCTCAGGCTCACCAATTTTCTTTCTCTTTCCGGGACCTCCCCCAACACCCCACACCCGAGCCCCAACTCTGCCCCCCTTTCTCCCTGTCCCACTGGCTGCTTTTGTTTTGGCCTCGGTCTCTCGTCTCTCCCTGCTGTCCCCCCTTTTCTCTGCGTGTCTCTGGGTCACCCAGTCCCCTTTCTGACTCTTGCTCTCGGCCTCGGAAGCTCTATCTGTCCTGTCTCTCTGCCCTGTCTCTCGGCCCTGTCTCTCTTGGTCTCTGTCCTGGATTCTCTCTCTGTCTCTCCCCCCCTCCCTCCCTCCCTCCCTCTCTCATCTCTGTCTCTCTGTGATCTCTCTCCTGTCTCCCTGCCCCTCCCTCCCCACATCCTGAGTTGTCTTTGGGGAACCGGAAATTTGGGGGATCAGAGAGATACCAGGAGGCTCAGCTGCTGCTGCCTAGAGATAATGTGTGTGTGTGTTGGTTGGGGCGGGGGGACTGGGGCTGGATTGGGGGGAGCCCAGAATCCACTGCGTCTTCCTCCCAGCCCTGGCGCACAGAGACCGACAGGAATTGTGTCACTTCTGGGGGCCTCAGTCCCATCCTCTATGGACGGGGCCTGGTGACCCACCTCCCGAGCAGGTTGGGGCAAGAATCAAACCAAACCAAGCGGCCTGGCCAGAGCGAGGCTCGGGAAGACCCGGAGAAGGAGGGAGGCACGGCCAGGGCGTCTGAGGGGGAGGCTGGCTGGGCTGGTGAGGGGCCGGGAGGAGGGAGACGCCCAGGTGCGCCTGAGCCCGTCCACTCGTCCCCGAGCCTCAGTGGTCCATCTGCACCGTGGTCGGCAGCGCGCGTTGTGTGACGAGTCCTGCCTACTATTCTCTGTTTTAATTCTCACAACATTCCCATGAGGTGGGCACTGTTAGTAACCCTGCTTTACAGGAGAGGAAACAGGCACAGAGAAGAGCACCCCCCCACCCCCATCGCCTGCCCAAGGGCGGGGACCCCAGCAGAGGGGATGCCGGGTGACTGAGGCGGCACCGGGGCTGGGAGACCCTGCGCCTCTTCAGAGCTCCTGGTAGCGAGCAGCAGAGAGCACTGGCTGCTGATTCAGAGGGTCCCTGGAGCGGGAGCCGGGCCCAGGGGGTCACAGGGCAAGGCCGGGAGCCCGCAGACCGTGAGGGGACAGCCCTGCGGAGCGGGCACTGTGCCCAGCACCCCCGGCACTGCCAGCAGGACACTGGCTTGACCTCCGACTGCCCCTCAGCCTTTGGTCACTTGCCTCATGCCCGTGGCCCAGCCCAGGCCCCACATCACTCCCGCTGCCGGGGAGACTGGGGGGGCTCTTCCCATGAGAGAAGAGGGGCCCGGGCCCATCAGTGTCACAGTTGTAGCTCCTCCCTCACAGTGAGGCCCGTGGAGCCCTCCTTCTCCCAGGCCTCCCCACCCCTGACTGGGAGCCAGGCGACCCTCACTCCTGCTCTGCCCCCCCCCCCCCACCCCGGCCTCGGTGCAACGCCTGCTGAGTGGGGTGATGGCCAGCAGGTTGGTGGGTAAAATCAGTCCGAGGAGCTCGCGCAGGGCTCAGCAGACACTGTGCCTTGTGGCACATCGGTTTTGAGGCTGTCTGTTCACTCAGCCGCTCTCTGGGCCAAAATAGTTTGTTGGCATTATTTATTTATTTATTTTTAAATAGATTTTATTGATTTCAGAGAGGAAGGAAGGGAAAGGGAGGGAGAGATAGAAACATCAATGATGAGAGAGAATCATGGATCGGCCGCCTCCGCACACCCCCTACTGGGGATGAGCCCGCAATCCGGGCATGTGCCCTTGACCAGAATCGAACCTGGGGCCCTTCAGTCCGCAGGCTGATGCTCTATCCACTGAGCCAAACCAGCCAGGGCCGATTTATTTTTTATCATCAAAGATAATGATACATTTGAACTCACAAAGCAAGTTCGTGCTCATAAAAGATCGCTTTTTATCTGTTTCATGTACACGGGCCACTGGCAGTATTCCAACCATCCACGTCACACTGGCTGCCCGCGTCGGTCACGCTGGCCTGTCTCTCCTGTCCCCCAACAGTCCGGCTCGATTCTGCCTCCGTGTCTTCTTCGCTGATCTCCCTCTGCCTGGAGCTGTCCCCCATGCCTCTGCTGTCTGCTCCTGTGATCTTGCCCCCCTTCCAGTCACCTGTACCCTGTCGCCCCAGTGACCTGGTGTCATAATGCTGACCTTTTCTACATTTGGTGTTCATCCTGCCCCGCTCTAGACCAGCGGTTCTCAACCTGTGGGTCGCGACCCCTTTGGGGTCGAACGACCCTTTCACAGGGGTCGCCTAAGACCATCGGAAAACACATAGATAATTACATATTGTTTTTGTGATTAATCACTATGCTTTAATTATGTTCAATTTGTAACAATGAAAATACATCCTGCATATCAGATATTTACATGACGATTCATAACGGTAGCAAAATTACAGTTATGAAGTAGCAATGAAAATAATTTTTTAAAAAATATATTTTATTGATTTTTCACAGAGAGGAAAGGAGAGGGATAGAGAGCTAGAAACATCGATGAGAGAGAAACATCAGTCAGCTGCCTCCTGCACACCTCCCACTGGGGATGTGCCTGCAACCAACGTACATGCCCTTGACCAGAATCGAACCTGGGACCTTTCAGTCCGCAGACCGACGCTCTATCCACTGAGCCAAACTGGTTAGGGCAATGAAAATAATTTTATGGTTGGGGGTCACCACAACATGAGGAACTGTATTAAAGGGTCGCGGCATGAGGAAGGTTGAGAACCACTGCTCTAGATGGTGAGCTCCCTGCTCGGCCCTGTCAGGGGACGAGAGCGTGGCGTGGAGCCGGTGCTCGGTAAATATTGTCGAATGAATGAATGAAAAGAGACCCTAAGGGAAGCCTGCGAGCCCCTAAGTTACGAGTCCCCCACAGTCCTTGCAGCCCATGGCACATGCCCAGTCTCAGGGAAATGCTCTCTAAAGGAGAGACTGCAAACTGGTGGCCCACCATACTGTTCAAATTGTTCTTAACTGTGGCGAGAAAAACAGAAAACTCCCCGTTTTAACTAACTTTAACACTTGGGTTGCGGGAAACGAGTTAAGTCGGCTCGCGTGAATTGCTTAAGTGTACAATTCAGTCATCTCTTACAATATATTTTTTATTGCTGATAGTATTACAGATATCTCTCATTTCTCCACCTTCTCCCCTCCTCCCAGCCCCTACCCACCCCCAATTCAGTAGTCTTAGGTCTATTCACATTGTTCTCAGATCCCCAGAGCATTTTTAATCCCGCAAAACCAAAACTATTCTCACTAAACAACAACTCACCACCATTCTACTTTCTGTTTCTATCATTCAACTGCTGTAGCTACCTCATATAAGTGGGGCCAAACAGTACGTTTTTGTTTTTTAATATATTTTTATTGATTTCAGAGAGGAAGGCAGAGGGAGAAAGAGATAGCAACATCGATGATGAGAGAGAATCATCGATCTGCTGCCTCCTGCACGCCCCCCATCAGGGGATCGAGCCTACAATCTGGGCATGTCCCCTGACTGGGGATCGAACCCTGACCTCCTGGTTTATAGGTCGATGCTCAACCACTGAGCCACACTGGCTGGGCAGTACTCGTTTGTTTATGATTGGCTTATTTCCCTTAGCAGGACGTCCTCAAGGTTCACCAGGTCGTAGCAGTGACATGTACCCGTTGTACACATGTATGCACCACATTTTGTTTTCCCGTTCGTCTGAAGATGGACACTTGAGTTGCTTCCGCCTCCTACTTATTGTGAATAATGCTGTTCTGAATATGGGTGTGCAAATATCTCTTTGAGATCCTGCTTTTAATTCTTTTGGGCATATGCCCAAAGTGGGATTGCTGAATCATGTGGTAATTCTATTTTTAATTTTTTGAAGTGCCGGAAGCCGGTCCATCCTTGCTGCTTGACACAGTCGCTGCAGGGAAGAAACATCTGCACAGCATATGTTTCAAGGGACCTGGCGTATATAGCATACTGTTCTTAATATGTTTGCTCCCCTTAGCGATATGTGTTTTAACCAAGGTCACCTCTCCGAGAAAGGTTGTTTCCCTAGGTAGGGATTTTTCCCTGACGTTAGGGAGGGGATAAAACCCCTTAACTAAGTGCCAGGCGGGTAGTTAATCACTTTAACTACAAACAATCACGCTTAAGCTACATAATCTTTACTCCCTGGAATGGAGATAAGAAACGCCCTAACCTTTGCAATAGAAATTGACAGGATTAAATCAACTGGTATAAATACAGATGTAACAAGACAATAAACACCAGAACTTGGCCAGAACTTCCGCTGGAGTTCCAAACCAGAACTTCACTGGAGATCCTGACCAGAACTTGGCTGGAGTTCCTGGCTAGAGATCCTGGCTAGGCTGCTGATCAACTGAAGGCTGTCTCCATGTCATTCCTTCATCGCCAACTCCGTCCACACCTTTGGGGACCCCTGGACCTGTTGGGGTTGGACCCCAACATTGAAGAACTTCCATACTATTTTCCATAGTGACTGCACCATTTTACATTCCCATCAACAGTGCACAGGGGCTCAAATTTCACTAAGCCTCACCAACACTTTCCTTTTGATTGTAGCTCTCTTAATTGGCATGATATCTTGTTGTGGGTTTTTGGTTTTTTTTTGCTTTTATTTTTATGTATTTATTTTTAAAATTTCTTTATTGATTAAGGTACTACATATGTGTCCTCATTCCCCCATTACTCCCCCCCTCCCCAACCCCTTGTTGTGGTTTTTGTTTGTTTGTTTGTTAATCCTCACCTGAGGATATTTTTCCATTGATTTTTAGGGAGAGTGGGAGAGAGAGGAAGAGACACACCGATGTGAGAGAAACACATTGATTGGTTGCCTCCTGCACGAGCCCCAACCAGGGCCCAGGCCGGGGAGGAGCCTGTAACCAAGGTAGGTGCCCTTGACGGGAATTGAACCCAGGACCCTTTGGTCCACAGGCCACTGAGCCAAACCTGCTAGGGTTCTTATTGTGGTTTTAGTTTGCATTTCCCTAATGGTTAGTAATGTTGAGCATCTTTTCAGATGCATGTTGACCATTTGTATATTCTTTGGAAAAATGTCTATTCAATTTTTGCCCATTTTTAAACCCAGTTATGTGTTTTCTGTTGTTGAGTTGTAGGAGCTCTTTATACTGTCGGGATATTAACCCCTTATCAGACATATGATTTGCAAATATTCCTTCCTGTTCTGAGGGTTGCCTTTCGCTGTGTTGTGTCCTTCGATGCACAGAGCTTGTAAGTGTGATGTAGGGTTTGCTTTGGTGGCTGTGTCTTTCCTGTTGTATCAAAGAGCTCATGGCCAAATCCCATGCCTCGAGGCTTCCCCCTGTTTTATTTCTAGGACTTCCATAGTTTTAGGTCTTACATTTGCTCTTGAGTCCATTTGAGTTCATTTTTCTATGTGGTGTTAGGTAAGGGTTCAGCTTCATTCTTCTGGATGCGGATGTCCAGTGTCCCCAGCACCATTTGTTGGGAATACTTCCCTTGAGAACATTTGAGATATTGCTCCCTAACAAATGTCGTCAGTTTGGCTCAAATAAAGTTTTTTTTTTTAAAGTTTATTGTGTGTGTGTGTGTGTGAGTGTGTTTTCTCCTTTAATCCTCACCCAAGGACACACTTACAGAGAGAAACATTGATTGGCTGCATTCTGTGTCCCTGCCAGCCCAGCCAGGAACCAAACCCAAAACCCAGGCATGTGCCCTGACAGGAAATGAACCAGCAACCATTTGGTGCACAAGATGATGCTCAACCAGCTGAGCCACTCTGGCATGGCATGGCTCAAATACACTTTTATAAAAATTCTCTCTAAAAAAAAAAAAAAAGAAAGACAATTTTGTCCTTTCTCAATTGAGTGGCCTTGGCACCCTTGTCAAAGGTCATTTGACCATGTACACAGGATTTATTTCTGGGCTCTCTATTCTGTTCCATTGGCATAGATGTCTGTCTTAATGCTAGTTTTGACTACCATCACTTTTAAAACTTTATTTATTGATTTTTAGAGAGAAAAACAGTGATTTGTTCCACTTATTTATGCATCCATTGGTTGAATCTTCTATGTGCCCTGACCAGGATCGAACCTGCAACCTTGGCGTATCATGACGACTCTGGAACCAACGGGGCTACTGGGCCACGGTGACTACTGTAGCTTCGTGATGAGTTCTGAACGTAGGAAACATGGGTCTTCTAACTCCGTTCTTTTTCAAGGTTATTTGGGCTATGTGGGGTTCCTTGAGCTTCCATAGAGATATTAGGATGATTTTTTTCTGTTTAACTTTTTAAAAATTAGTTCTATAGCAGGTAGAATGAAACTTGACTGTCAGCAACAGACACCTCACTGAGTGACTCAGGCTGAATGAGGTCTCCTTCTCTTGGGTGTAAAAAAGGACTGGAGCGAGGCGGCTGGGTCTTTGAGCAATTAGTCAAGGACACCCTTTCTCCCAGAGCAGCGGTTCTCAACCTGTGGGTCGCGACCCCTTTGGGGGTCGAACGACCCTTTCACAGGGGTCGCCTAAGACCATCGGAAAACACATATATTATTACACATTGTTTTTGTGATTCATCACTGTGCTTTAATTATGTTCAATTTGCAACAATGAAAATACATCCTGCATATCAGATATTTACATGACGATTCATAACGGTAGCAACATTACAGTTATGAAGTAGCAACGAAAATAATTTTATGGTTGGGGGTCACCACAACATGAGGAACTGTATGAAAGGGTCGTGGCGTTAGGAAGGTTGAGAACCGCTGTCCTAGACTTTTCCCGCCTGCTGGAACACTGCTGTCATATGTTGATTGTGTTCCAATAAGGCCTTCCACGACTGTGTTCCGGAAAACGGTCACAACATACATGCACACCCGCACCCACGTGGACAGCGCACAGTCCCCCGCGGGTGAGCCAGCCGCGGCGTCACCAGGGACCCAGCTCCATCCTGAGTCCCAAGGTGGCTGCTGCTGCTCACGTCTGTGTCTGGCAGGAAGAAGGAGGAGAAGGGCCGGGGAGCAACCGGGGCGCCCGTCTCACAACCTAAAGCCCCCACTGGAGAGATTTCATGCATCTGCATCAGGGACACCACAGCCTCCATGTCGTTGGCCACCCCAACCGCAGGGGAGGCTGGGAAACGCTTCCTTTCCCCTGAGCATGTTGTGGCCTCATGACGAGTCCGTAACCAAGGAAGCAGCCGGTCACGCGAGGGCAGCTGCAGGCTCCACTGCTGCACCGTGAGGGCTCAGGCACCTTCCCATGAAGCTGCAGTTCCCGCCTCGCCTGGAACCTAAAAGGGCTGGTGGCCCTGGCTCTGCATTGCCCCGGGGCAACCACTGGCCAGACCTCGCAGGACCTGCCTGCTCTGTGTTATTTTTAAATTAAAATTTTTTATTTTTATTTATTGTGCTTTTTGTTTTTCTGTGGGGGTTTTTCATTTGACTTGAGAGAGAGACACATCAATTGGTTGTTCCACTTATTTATGCATTCAGTGGCTGCCTCTTGTGTGTGCCCTGACCAGTTGTTTATTGTAAGATAATTTACAAATATCTTGCTGTCTTTCGTAATTTAAACAACAGACCAGTAGTTTCTTCTGACCAGGACAGCAGTAAGCTAAGCACAAAATCAGCTGGCTGAATTTGCCTTCTTTACCTGAAAAACAAAGTACAGAACTTCTTTACCTGAAAAACAAAGTACAGAACAAATAAAAACCAAGCAACATTTTTGGAAAAAATAATGGTATCAAAAGATAATACAGGGACTGTTGCTGTAGGGACGACACTCTAGACAGCCGAGCTACCCTGACAGAGCCTCAAATTAAAATGTGATCCGTGTTTCAGATGCGCGTGACGTTCCGTGCTCGGGGAGTTCTGTGGCCCAGAGACCTTTCATGCGAATGGAAGCACATCCACGCGTGTGCGCCCTCCTCCTTCCCAGGAACGGGGTGGTTCTCACGCTCCTTGTATGATGGAGGCTGTTCTGTGTCAGGCCCCAGCCTGGGTGCACCCTACCTGGTTCTCCAGTGCTGGCCATGTGGCTCCCTTCTGTACAAAACAAAAGGTTGCCTTATTCATAAGTCATTTTGCATATGTGGGAGTATTTCTGCTTAACGAATCCCTAGAAGTGAAGTCATTTGGTCAAAGTGAAGGAGCCTGTTATTTTGATAGAATCTGTCAAATTCCCCTCCGGGGGAGGGGCCCACGGACTCCCCCACAGCAGGGTCCCCCAGCGCCCGCTCCCACATCCTTGCCAACTCAGAGCGCTATTGAAAGCCATGGTCTGCCAAACGGTCGGGTGCCATTGGCATCTCACTGTTGTTCTAATTTGCATTTCTGTTATTTAAGCAAAGATGGGCACCTTGTTGTGCCTTACGAGTCCCTTATGTTCCTTTCCTGTGGCCTGTCTGTTTTGTGGCCATTGCCATTGTAAGCGGTTTGTCTCTTTCTTATTTATCTCTAGGAATGCTTTACGTTTTAGGAAAAGGAGCTCTTCATCTGTGATACGAGGAGCAGATATACTTCCCGGCCTGTCACTTTCTCAGCTCCACTCTCTGTCATTTATTTATTTATTTGTTTATTTATTTATAATCTTAACATATTTTATTCCTTTCAGAGAGAGGAAGGGAGAGGGACAGATGGAAACATCAATGATGAGGGAGAATTATTGACCCCTGCGCGCCCCCCACTGGGGTTCGAGCCCACAACCGCGGGCATGTGCCCTGATGAGGAATCGAACCGTGACCTCCTGGTTCATAGGTCGATGCTCAGCCGCCTTCTGACGTATGACACACACAGCGAGGTGCCAAGTCCTC
This sequence comes from Myotis lucifugus, assembly GCF_000147115.1. Classification (NCBI taxonomy): domain Eukaryota; kingdom Metazoa; phylum Chordata; class Mammalia; order Chiroptera; family Vespertilionidae; genus Myotis; species Myotis lucifugus. Next base: position 75,371 of record NW_005871726.1, on the reverse strand, counting down.
CGGCCCCACGTTGCCAGATCTTTACACCGTTTACCTCACGGGGCTTTTGCCGTGAGAACTCTTTAGTGTTTACATAGTTGAGTTTATTAACCTAGGTTTTGTGCCATCGTTAGGCCTTTCCTACTCTGAGCTTAAAAAAACAGTTCTGCTGTGGGTTATTTCAGTGCTGTTGCTGTTTTACTGCTTCCCTTGGATCCTGAATGTGACGGGTCCTAGTGAAGGTGTGAGGCAGGGAGCAGTCACTGTTTGTTCGGATGGTTGACCCTGTCCCAGCGCCATTCACTGTGTTTTCTTTCATCTGAAACGGCACCACTTCCCGTCCTGAATCGCCGGGGCCTGTTTCTGAATTGCTGGTCCCTGGCTCCTGTCTGCCTGCTCCCGGGCCGTTTCCGGGGCGGCCCCTGGTTTGTGGAGCCCTCTGCTCTGTTCTAACACGTGCCCTGTGTTAGTTAACAGCTCATACTCACACCAATGACCTCAAGCAAGTCACTCCATCACTGCCTCAGTTTCTTGGCTTACAAAGTGGAAATAGTAATGGTTCCTACTTCATCGGGCGATTGGGAGGAATAAATAATTTGAAGTATTAATATGTCAAGTGCCCGGAAGGAGCAGTGTTCTCCATTTATGTTGGTTATTTAAGGCCATTTTAAAATACATACATATTTTTATTGAGTTCAGAGAGGAAGGGAGAGGGAGAGAGAACCATCAATAATGAGAGAAAAATCATGGATCGGCTGCCTCCTGCACGCCCCCCACTGGGGATCGAGCCCCCAACCTGGGCATGTGCCCTTGACCGGAATCGAAGCCGGGGCCCTTCAGTCCACAGGACTACGCTCTATCCACTGAGCCACACCATCCAGGGCTCTTTAAGGCCATTTTTAACCCTTCTCTTGGCACTGTTGTGTAGACAGTATTGTTGACCCTATTGGGATGAGGGAACAGGCTCGGAGCCACGCAATGACAGCCCGGGACCTGGGTGAGCAGTGGCACGGACTCCGACATCAGCCTGGCCTGTGTGAGCCACACACATGGGCCCGACCACTCAGGCAGGCAGATTCCTCGCCCCCCGGGCGGGAGGTTCCTCCCTCCTCTGGCCCGCGCTGCGGCTGATCCTCAGATAGGAAATGTCACAGGGGCCGCGTGGGCCGTGGAAATGAGGTTCCGCCAGGCACTGCGGGAGCGGCTCCCGCGTGGAAAGACCCTCGGGCTGAGGGACCTGGAGCCTCAGCAGCTCAGTCCCTCCCTAGGGGCCTGCCGAGGCGCCGAGGAGAGGGGCCTGCGCTGGGCAGCCCCGAGGCCCTCAGCAGAGGCCCCCGTGTGACCTGGGGCGAAGCCCTGACCTCTCTGAGCCTCAGTGTCCTCATCTGTCAAATGGGCAGACTCAGAGGAGAGACTGTGTGTGTGCACAGCAGGATGGCCTGGAGGGCTGACTGGCAGCCTGTTAAAGTGAGACGTCAAACAGTGTTCTGTGTTCTACCCCCCCTCCCCCCTTACCCCCCCAACACACACACACACACACACACACACACACACACACACACACACGAGCAGCTGGAAGTGGAGCCAGAGCCAAACCGCCAGTGCCAGGTGTGAGGCAGAAGAGACCCGGGAGGGGAGGCCAGCGGGAGGCCGGGTTCCTCCCACCAGCAAGAGAGAAAAGGTAAGAGCGCTGGAGAGGGGGTGGCGAGGGAGAGTGGGATGCTGGGCGCGGGTGGAGGGTGTCCTCCCCGCCTCTGCTGGGGCCAGTCCAGGGGGCGAGGACGGGTGGTGGGAGGGTCGAGGGGAGGGAAGGAAATGCAGAGAAAAAGGTCCCCAAGGAGTGTGGGGCTCTGAGGGAAAGGGGGTCCAACAACCGCCCAGTTGCATGTGCTCAGCCAGGTCCTTAGAGCCAAACGCAGCCCCAGGAATTGTGCTGCATACTCAGCAGAAGAAACGGCAGGAGGCGAGGAGGCCATATCTGGGACAGGCTTACACCAAAACAGTATCTGCTGGTTACCTGAAAGTCAAATTCAACTGGGGGTCCTGTTTTCTATTGGACAAGCTTACCCAGGGGCGTGAGGGGGCAGGGCAGGGAGGGGATGGGGGACGTTTCTGGGGGAAGCTGGAGGGGGTACCCCACGGCCTTTGCATGGTGAAGAGGCCTTCCAGAAGTCTCTGCAGACTCCGTCGGACACAGAGGGTAGCTGGGAGGAATGGCTAGTGTGCCTGCCAACAGGGAGGCTCGCTCTTCTCAGGGTGACGCCACCTTGTAGATGGAGGCTGATGCCCAGCCAGGCGTGGGGCAGGAGACCCGAGACAGCTCGGCAGCAGTAAACACGAGAAGCCTCGAAGCTGCAGGGGAACCACAGCTCCTGCTCACCCCCCGCCACAGGCAGTGAGGGCTGGGACCAAGGCATCAGCCAGCTGATCCCGGTCAGACCTGCTCTCCCTGCCCTGTCACCCGCCCCTCAGCTCCTGCCCACCCCTCACTGCCCGCCAGGCCTGCCCAGAGGCCAGCGCTGGGGGAGGAACACCATGACCACCGTGGGAACTGGCTGGGACTCAGCCGGCAACGTGAGTGAAAAGTCCCCAGTTTGGACTGAATTTCCCTGAACATGCCTGCAATGTGCTGTCAGAGGCGGTGGGGTGGGGACGGGGGAAATTGGGTGGGGCTGAAAAATAAAGTTATACTGTCTCCTTCCACTCCTGGATCCTGTGGACCGACTGTCCCACGTGGTCCAGGCACGGAGCACTGGGCCCCCAGGACCTTGAGGACCGCTGGCACCAGGGTGTGGCCTGAAGGAGGTGTCTGGAGAAGGGCTCCTGGACCCTGGCGAGAGCTGGCCAGGTTCGACAGAAAGGCAGGCACCTGAAGGAGCCACGGCGGCTTGTTTTTGTGTCGACCACACCAGGCGGCCCCGACTGCGGGCCAGCCCCGGCTCGGTGCTTTGTGGATAGCAATCCCGTTCATCCTCATCTCAGCCACGGAGGGGGAGCTACTGATGTCCCGGCTGGCCAAGAATGCCCATCGAGGCTGAGCCCAGAGCGGGGGAGGGGAACTTTCCTCTGCAAGGTTCTTTCTGCTGGTCTCATCGCCAGACAGACAGACGAACAAGAGAAAATGACCAAATTGAATGCGTGCACATGTAGGGGAACCCCACATTCAGCAGAGAGCGAGAGGCCCCGCGTGCCTGAGAGGTTCAGAGACAGAAAGGAGCCTGGGCGCATGTGACATTCTGAGCGAGGGACGAGGTGAGATGCCTTGGGGGGCCTCAAAGGGTCCTTGCAGGACGAGAAGGCAGGTGTGCAGTAGTGGGTGGTTTTCTCTGCCCTGTAGGTAAGGCAAGAGGTTATCTGAGAGTCTCTCATTCTGGGCAAGGCCCCGGCTCAGGTTCAAGTTCTTCTAGGTAGCTGGGGAGGGGCAGAAGGTTCTCATGAACCTAAAGCTAAATTGCCTTTAGCTTAAAACAATCCAGCCCTAGACGCTTTGGCTCAGTGGATAGAGTGTTGGCCTACCGACCAAAGGGTTCCAGGTTCAATTCCCGACAAGGGCATGTACTTTGGTTGCAGGCTCCAGCCCAGGCCCACCAATGTTTCTCTCTGTCTTTCCCTCTCTTCCACTCTTTCTAAAAGATCAATGGAAGAGTATCCTTGGGTGAGGATTAGCAAAACAAACAAAAACAATTAGAACGCCACAGAAGCACATCTTTTTTTAAAAAAAATTATTTATTACTAGCCCTCACCAGTTTGGCTCAGTGTATAGAGCATCGGCCTGTGGACTCAAGGGTCCCAGGTTCGATTCTGGTCAGGGGCATGTGCCTTGGTTGTGGGCATGTCCCCAGTGGGGGGTGTGCAGGAGGTGGCTGATTGATGTTTCTCATTGATGTTTCTGACTCTCTATCCCTCTCCCTTCCTCTCTGTAAAAAAATCAATAAAATATATTTTAAAAAATTATTTATTACTAGAGGCCTGGTGCACGAAATTCGTGCACAGGTAGGGTCCCTAGGCCTGGCCGGCGATCAGGGACGATCATGGCCTTCCAGCTGCCGGCCGGGGCCTCCCTTTGTTCTGCACCATCCCCTGGTGGTCAGAGCACATCATAGCAAGTGATCGGTTCCCTGGTGGAACTCCTGTGGGGACAATTTGCATATTAGGCTTTTATATATATATAGATGAGAGGCCCGGTGCATGAAATTTATGATCGGGCCTAAGCCGACAGTCAGACATCCCTCTCACAGTCTGGGGCTCTCACAGTCCAGGACCCCTTGCTCCTTACTGCCCACCTGCATCAGAGGTGGGAGAGGCTCCCGCCACCACAGCTGAGCTCGCCAGCTGTGAGCCCGGTTTCTGGCTGAGTGGCGCTCCCCCTGTGGGAGTGCACTGACCACCAGGAAGCAGCTCCTGTGTTGAGTGTCTGCCCCCTGGTGGTCAGTGTGCATCATAGTGCCAGGTCGTCTGGTTGTTCTGCCATAATGGTCGCTTAGGCTTTTATTAGATAGATTATTATTTTTTTAATCCTCACCCGAGGATATTTTTCCATCGATTTTCAGAGAGAGAGAGTGGAAGAGAGGAAAAAACAGAGAGAAATATCAGTGTAAGAGAAACACATCAATTGGTTGCCTCTTGCAGGAGCCAGACCCGGGAGGAGCCTGCAACCGAGGTACATGCCTTTGACTGGAATCGAACCCGGGACCCTTTGTTCTGCAGGCCAATGCTCTATCCACTGAGCCAAACCGGCTAGGGCCACAGAGGCACATCTTGGGGTGACTTGTTCTGGACCCCCACACCTGCCTGACCATTCAGTGAGCCCTGAGCCCCAGCCCTCAGCCTCCATTCACCTGCAGGTGCTGGGTTCCGGGAGCAGCATGGAAGCAGACACCATTTCTGCTCTTGCAGGGCACTTAGTTCCATGGGAGAGACATTCACAGACAGTCACACCTCCGGGCACCGTTAGTGAGCAGTTACTGTGAGCCGGGCCTGTTATAAGCACGTTGCCCAGTTTATCTCTTCAGACTCATAACAACCCCTTGATGGGGTGATGAGCACACAACACAATATGCAGATGGTTATTATAGAACTGCACACCTGAAGCCTATATAATGTCATGAACCAATGTCACCCCAATAAATTCAATAAAAATAAAGAACACTTTTTTAAAAACACCTTGTGATATCACTGGCCCTATTTTGTAGATTAGTAAAATGAAGCCTAGAGAGATTCAGTAATTTGCCTAAGGTCCCAGCAAGCAGCTACCACGTTTGGGCTTTCACTAGGGGAAGCGAAGGGTTCTATAGGGCACATCCCGGAGGGCTTCCCAGAGGAGGTGCTGCTGCCCTTGAGTTGCACAGGCGCGGAGACTGTCCGTTGGAGAGAAGGAGGAGGGTGTTCAAGCAAAGGAGAGAACTGAGCAGAGCTGGTGCCTTCTCCAGAGGGAGTTCCCCTGCTCATCGTTCTCGGGGCCTCGGGCTGGGCTGGGCTCAGGGGCTGCAGGAGGCCCAGGCAGGGACCCTGCCCTCCCCGAGTGCCGATCACGGAGGGGAGGGCCGGGGAAGTCAGCAGGACAAAGAGGCAGGATCTTGTAGCGAGTCTGTGTGAGACAGGCTAGAACCAGGACTAGCGGAATAGGGAGACTGAGACAGATAGTTAAATGCCATCTAGCAAATCACAAAATCCTATCCTCCCTGACCAGGGACACTTAGGAGTAAATGGTTTACACTTCTCCTCTCCAGCCAGAGGGCAAATAGCCTAAAGCACCCAACTCAGGGAGATGGGAGCAGATAGCCAATCAGTGCCATTGGCCACCACACCCAAGGACGAGGGGTGACGTTAAGGCACATCAGCATAAAGCTGATGAATATTCTGTTGAGATCCTCCCATAAGACCTCCCCAAACACCCAGCCTTTAAAACCCTCAAGACAGCTGAGCCTGTCCCTTCAAAGGGTCCCCACAAGACTTGCAACCAGGGGAGCAGTGGGCAGCAGCAGCTCCTCCCGGGCTAACCCCTGACCCTGTCCCCAAGGCCCCCTTTTCTCTGACTCTCACTGAGCTGGCAGCAGCCGTGTGTTGGCTCACTTCTTTCCTATAACATTTCTAGAGCCAAAGCAGCCGCTTGTCTCTCTCCTGTTGCTTCTTCTACCTTAAGCCCTTCCTTGTTGCACTGTCCCTGGCTTTAAAAACCTACTCTCGCCGTAACCGGTTTGGCTCAGTGGATAGAGCGTCGGCCTGCGGACTCAAGGGTCCCAGGTTCGATTCCGGTCAAGGGCATGTACCTTGGTTGCAGGCACATCTCCAGTAGGGAGTGTGCAGGAGGCAGCTGATCGATGTTTCTCTCTCATCGATGTTTCTAACTCTCTATCTCTCTTCCTTCCTCTCTGTAAAAAATCAATAAAATATATTTAAAAAAAAAAAAAAAAAAAAAAAAAAAAAAAAAAAAACCTACTCTCAAAGTCACCCGAACTCGTGGTATAAAATCCTGCCAGCATGTCAGGAACCCACACACTAACAGGCCACCCGAGGCAGACCCACTCCTGGCCTGGTCCCTTTCCGGTAACATTGTTAGGGGCGGGAGGGAGAAATGGAATAGTGGGGACTAGCTATAATTATCCTATATAATAAAAGGGTAATATGCAAGTCCACCAAACGGTGGAATGACTGGTCGCTATGACGTGCACTGACCACCAGGGGGCAGACGCTCAATGGAGGACCTGCCCCCTGGTGGTCAGTGCGCTCCCACAGGGGGAGTGCCAATCAGCCAGAAGCTGGGCTGATGGCTGGTGAGCCTCTCCTGCCTCCACGGTAGCACTAAGGGTGTCCGACTGCCAGCTTATGCCCCTCCCCTGAGGGCCCCCAGACTGCAAAAGGGCACAGGCTGGGCTGAGGGACACCCCTCGCCCGGCCCCCTGCATGAATGTTGTGCACTGGGCCTCTGGTAAAAAATATTAATCACGTTCTTGTGGACAAAAGGGGCCACATGCTGACCTGACAAGCTCAGGGGAGGCCTGCGTGGCGGTCTTACAAACTCAAAGACCTAAAGTAACCACAAAGGATGGTCTGAAATTAAATTTTAACTAAAAGCCTTTATGGTGGGTAGTCACCTCCTAGGCTGGTATCTTCTCTGACAAGGTCAATCTTTACCTTAATCGAGCTTATTGTCTTTTTGCATCTATAATAACATATTATTGAAATGTCAGGGTAACTTGTAACTTCCCTTTTTTCTGGGCCCCTCAGGGGACAACCAAATGCCCCAGGCCCCAAGACGGATACCACCAATGCCTTCGTTGTTACTATGTTAATTGCTGACTGTTACCTAGCCTGTACCCACCTAAGTAATGAATTTGTAACCCACCTACGTCTCCTCCTTTGATTGCAATGTATAAAAATAGGTGAAAAGCCGCCATTCTCTGGAGCATTATCCCGATCCGTTGAGATTATGCTTCCTGGCAATAGTTGACAGTTTGGCTCAAATAAACTCACAAAAATTCTTTACAGGTTTGAATGTTTTTACGTTAACACTCTGTTAACCATGATTATTCTGTTCTGATTAAAGGAAGCACATTCTAAGCTGACTGGGAGTTGTATGCCCTGGGACCTGGGAGTTAACCTAGAAATGCGGTCCATCCTCCTTACCTGAGAACTGCCTGTCATCACAGAGGAAAGATTAACAACATTGTTGTGAGTCCCAGGGCCTTGGGTAGCCATCCTTTGCAACCCCCCATGCCTGTAACCTGTAACCATTATACCCATTCTTTTTTTAAAAAATATATTTATATTGATTTCAGAGAGGAAGGAAGAGGGAGATAGAAACATCAATGATGGCCCAGCCAGTGTGGCTTAGTGGTTGAGCGTCGACCTATGAATCAGGAGGTCACTGTTCAATTCCCAGTCAGGGCACATTCCCGGGTTGTAGGCTCGATCCCTAGTAGGGGGTGTGTAGGAGGCAGCCGATCCATGATTCTCTCTCATCATTGATGTTTCTCTTGTTCTCCCTCTCCCTTCCTCTCTTACAATATATTAAAACACACACACACACACATCAATGATGAGAGAGAATCATGGATCGGCTGCCTCCTGCCCACCCCAAACTGGGGATCGAGCTGCAACCCGGACATGTGCCCTGACCAGGAATCGAATGGAGACCTGTTCACAGATCGACAAGCAACCACTGAGCCCGCTGGCCGGCCGGGATACCCATTCTTATTCCTTTTGCCTACTTCCCCATATACTCTTTGTCCTTCTACCCCATGTAGGCAGCTGGTTTATGGTGGGGGATAGGACCGATTTTCGTGGGTGACCTGCTGCTCTCCCGTGCTGCCCACATTATTGGAATAAACACTCGTACATGATTCAACTGCTTCATTGGTCCAAGTAGTGACAGGCAGCCTGGACCCACTGGTTATTCGGTTTCAACACGTGCACGACGGGGCCCGCAGACTGAGTTGGACCCTCTGCTCTGGCCTTTGCTGGTTCCAGAACTTGGACAGGTCACGCCCGTCCCCTTTTTGCGCCTCAGTTGCCTCATCTAAAAAATAGGAACAAATGCAACCTGCTTTGGGCGCCCTCCCTGCTGCACGGAATCCGTCTATCTCTCAATAAACTGCTTCCACTTACAAAAAAAAAAGGGGGGGGACAGTAGTACTTAAAGGGCTTTTATGAGGATTAACTGTCTTACAAGACGCAAAATGCTGAGAGCAGGGCCTGGCTGAAGTCAGCAGGTAGAGGTGTCAGTGTCTGCATTTGCTGGCAAGTTCACTGCTTTCACTTAGGTGGAGGGAAGCCAACGGTGGTTACAGGGCCTGGTGCCCCACCTCCGTGCCCCACCCCCAGCCCCCACTGCACTGGGTGCCTGAGCCCACTGGGGGCGGGGGAGTTATTTGGGCGGAAGGAGTTGGCACAGGCACAGGCAGCTCTGGCCAGGGATTTGGAGGCTCCTGGTAGTTGGGGGAAGGGTGGGAACCCAGAGAAGTGGTGACTAAGACAGGAACCCAAAGTGCACTCGCATGGAGCACTCCCCCGGTGCGTTCTTTCGCTTTGGCTCTGGCGAGTGACTCATGCGGGGGCAGGTATGAAAGGTGCGGTGCATGGGGTGCTGCCTGTCCCTCCCGAGAGGTTGGGGGCACAGCGGGTTGTGGAGGCTGTGGGTGTCTCAGACGCTCGGTGTGTGGGGGGAGACACTGGGCCTGGGAGGCCTGGAGTCAGAAAGACCTGGGTTTGGGGTCCAGCACTTACTCGTAGCTGTGCGACCTTGAGCAAGGAGCTTCCCCTCTCTGTGCCTCAGTGTCCTCTCCTATAACATCGGGCTATTTAAATCCACCTGCCAGCACCACGCCTTCCTGCCCTGCTTATCGGACAGACGTACTGGGGCCTGGGGCCTCCCCACTTCCAAGACCAGCAGTGGCTCCCTCTTGCCCTCACAGCAAAGTGCAACCTTCTTTCCTTTTTTAAAGAGTTTTTAACCGAATTTTGGAGAGAGAGGAAAGAAGGAAGGGAGAGAAAGAGAAAAAAGCATCAAAGTGAGGCGGCTTCCCGCCTGCCCCTCCACTGGGGATCAAGCCCCAAACCAGGGCATGTGCACTGACCTGGAATCTAACTTGCGACCTTTCTTTTTTTTTAATTTTTATTTTTATATATGTGTTTTCTTTTTTAAAAAATTAAATCTTTATTGTTCAGATTATTACATTGGTTCCTCTTTTTTCCCACCATAACTCCCCTCCTCCCAGTTCCCACCCCACCCTCCGCCCTCACTCCCCACCCACTGTCCTCATCCATAGGTGCATGATTATTGTCCAATCTCTTCCCGCACCCCCCACACCCCTTTCCCCCCCAAGAATAGTCAGTCCATTCCCTTTCTATGTCCCTGATTCTATTATAATCACCAGTTCATACTGTTCATCAGATTATTTATTCACTTGATTTTTAGATTCACTTGTTGATAGATGTGTATTTGTTGTTCATAATTTGTATCTTTACCTTTTTCTTCTTCTTCCTCTTCTTAAAGGATACCTTTCAGCATTTCGTATAATACTGGTTTGGTGGTGATGAACTCCTTTAGCTTTTCCTTATCTGTGAAGCTCTTTATCTGACCTTCACTTCTGAATGATAGCTTTGCTGGATAAAGTAATCTTGGTTGTAGGTTCTTGGTATTCATCACTTTGAATATTTCTTGCCACTCCCTTCTGGCCTGCAAAGTTTCTGTTGAGAAATCAGCTGACAGTCGTATGGGTACTCCCTTGTAGGTAACTGACTTTCTTTCTCTTGCTGCTTTTAAGATTCTCTCTTTGTCTTTTGCTCTTGGCATTTTAATTATGATGTGTCTTGGTGTGGTCCTCTTTGGATTCCTTTTGTTTGGGGTTCTATGCGCTTCCTGGACTTGGAAGTCTATTTCTTTCACCAGGTAGGGGAAGTTTTCTGTCATTATTTCTTCAAATAGGTTTTCAATATCTTGCTCTCTCTCTTCTTCTGGCACCCCTATAATTCGGATGTTGGTACGCTTGAAGCTGTCCCAGAGACTCCTTACACTATCTTCGTATTTTTGGATTCTTTTTTCATTTTGCTTTTCCGGTTGGGTGTTTTTTGCTTCTTCGTATTTCAAATCTTTGACTTGATTCTTGCGATCCTCTGGTCTGCTGTTGGGAGTCTGTATAATATTCTTTATTTCAGTCCGTGTATGCTTAATTTCTAGTTGGGTCTTTATCACAACATCGAGGGTTTCACAAGTCTTCTTGAAGATCTCACTACATTTATTGGCAGCTTCTAGACAGTTCTTTAAAGACCTTAAAAGTGTGGTTTTGAACTCTATATCCAGCAGTTTGCTTTCCTCCATTCTGTCGTTGTGTCCTGTTTCTTTGTCTCGGCATTTTTATGC
>NW_005871726.1:44815-64180 GCF_000147115.1 Myotis lucifugus | reverse complement strand
CCCCCTCCCCGCCGAGTGCACAAATTTTTGTCGCACCGGGCCTCTAGTCCTATATAATAAAAGCCTAATATGCTAAGTGTCCGACTGTTTGACCGTTCCACCGGTTGCTATGATGCACACTGACCACCAGGGGGCAGATGCTCCAACCAGTAAGTTAGCTTGCTGCTGGGGTCTGGCCCATTGGGACTAGGCGAGAGGGGCTGGACACACCCTGGAGCCCTCCCGTGGTCCCTCCCTGGCCCGGATCATGCACTGGTGGGGTCCCTCAGCCTGGCCTGTGCCCTCTCGCAATCCGGGATCCCTTGGGCAATGTCAGAGAGCCAGTTTCAGCCCGATCCCTGCAGGCCAGGCTGAGGGACCCCACCGGTGCACGAATCTGTGCACCGGGCCTCTAGCTCTAAATAAAATGCTAAGCAGCACTGGTCAGGTAGCTCAGTTGGTTAGAGTGTCGTCCCTGATATTCCAAGGGTTCAGGTTCAATCTCCGGTCAGGACACATATAAGAATCACCCAATGAATGCATATATATAAGTGGAACAACAAATCTCTCTCTCTCCCCACTTCCTCTTTCTAAAATCAATTACAAAATAAAGTAAAATGCTAACCAGTGAAATACAATTGTATATCAAAGGATAAACTTTGAGCAAATAGAGCTTATTTCAGGAATGCAAGACAGTTTAATATCAAATAATTGATCAATGTAATTCTTTACCTCCCACTAAAGGACAGTACAATGTGATCATATCAATTGACATGGAAGTCAGTTGAGCCCTGGCCAGAGTGGCTCAGTTGGTTGAGCATTGTCCTGTGCACCCAAAGGTTGCCAGTTCAATTCCTGGTCGGGGCACATGCCCAGTTTTCAGACTCAATCCCCAAGGAGGCGTGCAGGAGGCAGCCGATTGATGATTCTCTCATCATTGAGTTTCTATATCTTCCTCTCCCTTCTTCTCTGAAATCAATAAAAAAAAAATTTTTTTTAATAAAAGAAAAAAGGAGAGATAAGATAACCTTGATATTGCAAGAAATTGCTGGGTAAAAATTGGGAAAAAAATGTCTCACATTTATACTATTAGGAGATAAATTTAACAGGGAATGTGCAGGACTTCTATGAAGGAAAAAAACATGTTGAAGGGGAAAGAGAAAGAGCTAACATCAGAAAAATGGGATGGTTTACCCTTGTTGGTTTGGCTCAGTGGATAGAGTGTTGGCCCTTGGACCGAAGGGTCCCGGGTTCGAGTTCGGTCAAGGGCACATATCTCGGTGGCAGGCCCAAACCCCGCCCTGGTCAGGGTGCGTGCAGGAGGCAAACAATCTATGTGTCTCCCTCACATCAATGTTTGTCTCCCCTCCTCCCCTCCACTCTCTAGTAATCAATGGAAAAATATCCTCAGGTGAGGATGAACTAAACAAACAAAAAAAGGGATGACTTAAAAACAACAAAGAACATGAATGTTCCCACATGCAATTCCAATTAAAATACCAATGAGGCTAGCCCTGACTGGTTTGGCTCAGTGGATACAGCGTCGGCCTGCAGATTGAAGGGTCCTGGGTTCGATTCCGGTCAAAGGCATGTACCTTGGTTGCGGGCACATCCCCAGTAGAGGGTGTGCAGGAGGCAGCTGATCGATGTTTCTCTCTCATCGATGTTTCTCTCTATCCCTCTCCCTTCTTCTCTGTAAAAAATCAATAAAACATATTAAAAAAAATACCAATGAGGCTCCCAGGACATAAAGACTTCAAAAACCACAACTTACAACCAGGAGATTTTTGTCCATTGGGCAAGAACATTAATTCAAGACTCTCTCCAACAGTGTTACAAGGGGCCTTACCTTTCCAGTCCCTGACCACAAATGGACACCTGCCCTGCCTCCGACTCTTGCCTTCATCCCAAGGATGAGAAATGGTGGACCGTGGAGGCAGCCAGCCATCCTAAGACATCAACAAGGCCTGAATGCTCACAAATTGATGCTGTTCAAACCTTGTTCTTATATAACCTAATGGTTATTGATTGGATGTATCTAAAATGATTTTTATATTGTTATTATCCCCCCCAAAAACACAGGAGCTTGTAAGAATAGTAAGGAATTTAGCTTTGATTGCCTGAGACAGGAAGCTACTGGAGGGTTCTGAGTGGAGAGGTGACATCATATGATGTCAGCGGAACAAGGTTTTCAAAGAGTTAAAAAAACAACCAATGGGCTTTTTCAAAATTAGATACACTTATTTATTTATTTATTTATTTATTTATTTATTTATTTATTTCTACTCTGTGGTCTAACACCACATTTCACTTCACATGGACAATACCAAAGACCTGCAATCAGGGCAGCTAAACAGCCCCCAAGTGGGGCTACTGTCATCTCTGGGAATTGAAATCATGACGAAAGTGGACCTTCAGCTCTGTCAGAGGAGGAAGTTTACTTAGTAATAGGTGCCGGCTCAATCGGCCGTCCATTCGGAAAAAACAAAGAAAGAAAATTGGGTCAGTACCTCAAACCACAGGCAAAAGTAAATTACAGATGAATCAAAGGCTCAGTAAAAGTCTTGGAAGAAAACGTAGGAAACTATACGTACAATCTAGGGATTGGGGGGAAAGGTTAAGCCAAGAAGCCCTGAGGCCACCACAGTTCTTTTAGACCAGTGGTTCTCAACCTTCCTAATGCCGCGGCCCTTTAATACAGTTCCTCATGTTGTGGTGACCCCCAATTTCATTGTTACAAATTGAACATAATGAAAGCATAGTGATTAATCACAAAAACAATATGTAATTATATATGTATTTTCCGATGGTCTTAGGCGACCCCTGTGAAAGGGTCGTTCGACCCCCAAAGGGGTCGCAACCCACAGGTTGAGAATTGCTGTTTTAGACAGATCTGTGTTAAAGTTGGAGGGACGATTACGGGAAGTTACCCTAAGCACAGTGTGGGCTGATTGGTATTTGCAAACCTGGCAGGTGAACGGCGGGCCATGGCTGGACTGTGCAAACACTCCTTACAGACCCACAGCCACGAGACACATGGCGACAAGGAAATTGGCCAAGGGCATGAAGAACGTTCTCAGAGAAGCAACAGCACATGGCCCCTACAGCAACTTCACCAGGAAGCAGGGAGCAGCAAATTAAAGTCCCAATGAGCTGGCGCTATACCCACTAAAGCAAGAGAGAAAACCAAGTAGAAGGAATAGAACTTGATACCGGAATAGGAACTCTGACATTAAAAAGGGGAAGAGCCCTGACCCGTGTGGCTAAGTTGGTTGGAGTGTCATCCCACATCCCAAGAGGTGTGTGTGTGGTGGGGGGTTCAATTCCTGGCCAGGGCACATACCCAGGTTGTGGGGTTTGATCCCCAGGGTGTGTATGGGAGACAACTGATCGATGTTTCTCTCTCACATCGATGTTTCTTTCTCTCTCTCCCAAATCAGTGAAAACATGGGTGAGGATTTTAAAAAGGGGGGTTGGAAGGAACTCCTGGGGGAAGTGATGAGATGAGAAAGGCCCGGGATAACAGGCAGAGAGCAGTCAGGCCAAACGGGAGCAGGGCAGGAGCCCTAGCAGAGATTTTTTAAAGATTGAATTTGTAAACCAGTTAATAGAACAGAACATCTTGAGAAACAATTTAAACAGCTGTTGAGTTTGGGGTGAATCTATCTACATATATAAAAGCCTAAGCGACTGAACACCCGGAACAACCGGAATGACAGGAATGATTGGAACAACCAGAATGACTGGTCACTATGACACACACTGACCACCAGGGGCAGACGCTCAACGCAGGAGCTGCCCCCTGGTGGTCAGTGCGCTCTCACAGCGGGAGCACCACTCAGCTGAGACCCATCCTGGTGGCCCACCCGCCCGCTGGCAGCCACTCACTCCCTCAGTAGTCCTGCAGGTCCAATCTCCGGAGAATGGGCCAGGCACCGACAGACCAGCGTTGCCAGCAGGATCCAGACAGCGCCGCTGGCCTCCTGAAAGTTGGCCTCGGGCACCGCAGCCACTTCCCCTCCCTAGACTCTCCGCAAGGAAGAAACAGTATAAAAGCGGCAGCCAGGTGGCTCCCGACAGCCAGCGCGAATGTCAGTGAGACAGATCTGGATCCTGGGCTGGCAAGGGCGTCCCACCACCGCCCTAAGGGCCGATCATGTCCTGCTCCCCCCCTCCCCCCACACACCTCTCTTGGGACACCACCCGTGCACGAATTTGTGCACCGGGCCTCTAGTTAATAAGTACATAGATTTTTCTAAGCAATGAAAAAAAAATAACAGGAAAAAAAGGCTGTGCAGAAAGGAAAGGAAATAATACTTTACCATATGGCTCAACTCTGAGCAGAGTTTGCATGTCATAATAATGTTCGCTGAGATTCTTGGATGGTCAGGTTAATGTTTTCCATCAGACTTAGGAAGTTTCAGCGGTTATTTTTCAAATTTCATTCTGTCCCAGTGCGTTTTTAAAGCATGATTATTGTAGCAGGGTTTACAGCAGCAAAAACTGGAAACAGCCCTTGCCTGTGTGGCTCAGCTGGTTGGAGTGTTGTCCCATGAACCAGACGATGGTGGGTTTGATTCCCGGTCAGGGCACATGCCCAGGTTGTGGGTTCAATCCCCATCGATGTTTCTCTCTCTCTCTGAAATCAATTAAAAGAAAAAAAACACCATGAAACTGCAAACAACGTGTGTGTCCGCCTGAGGAAATGGTTGAGTGAACTGTGATACAACCACACCATAGAACAATGCAGCCCCGAGACAGTAAATTCGACTCATGGATCCCAGTGGCTTTGGCATATGCCACCGAGTGTTCTGAAGTGAGGAAAGTAGAGCGGAGAGAAGTGTGGGTAATAGGACCCCATCTTTGTAAAACAAAGGCAGTCCCCTTCCCGAGCATCTGCGTGCTGGGTGGGGTCACGTGGGCTAGAGAAGGTAGGAGAGGCAGCGCTGGCGCCGCGGGCTTTGGTCACCAGGGGAGGGATGCAGGGAGGAGGGACGGGGGTGGGCGGTGAGCCCAAAGAAGAGCAAAGTCTGACCATCGCAAGCAGGGCCTGCGGGCGACCCCAGCGATGGCGGCTCTGCACCTGCGTCTGCTCGCGTCTCACCTCACAGAGGAAGACGGAGGCGCAGTCCCCAAGCACCGGCCGTGGGACCCAGGCTGCTTCTACTTTCTTAGAATTTTATAAACTCGTTCGTCTTTATAACTTGTATGGATCATTGATATCATCAGGGAAGTCGGTTAAGTGGAAAGAAAACCAGCAATCCTGGGAGCGTAGGTTTCCCTGCTTGGGCCTCCAGAGCCAGGGTCTGTCTGTCTGTCCCCGGGCGACAGTGTGTCCTTGCCGTTTAATGCCTTCACCTTCCCCGAGGGCCAGCCTCGGTCTCAGGAACCGCGGGAGCGCTGTCACCCCACAATCCCGAGGCTCAGGGGGCGGCAGGGAGGACAGAGCCTGGGTCCAGGAACCGGGTTGACTTTGTCTCGGCCGAGGTGTGCTCAGCGTCTGTACTGGTTGTGAGTGTTTGGTTTCAGATTGTTCTGGATAAACCCAAGCATCCAGGCTTAGTCACAGCAACAGGCGCCTGAGGAGGCTTCTGGCGTCCAGTCCAGTCCGTAGATTCTGCTTTCCTGACGCAGACACGAGCAGCTTCCTGGTGCTGGGCCGCCAACCATTTCTATGCCGTTCATTTTGCCAGGCTTCAAAGGAAAACATCTTTTACATGTTTTTTATAAGAGAAGTTTATTAGAAAGTTACAGAGGTGGAAGCGAGCCAGCTGGATGCGTGGGCTCAGGGAACAAGTTACAGAAGCAAAAGAAGGGCCCTTGGAGCTTTGGAGAGGGAGGGGCCAAGGGACCGCCTGGGGAAGGAGAGGGGGAGAGAAAGGGGCAACGGGCTCCGGAGGAGGGGGAGCGCTGGAAAACAGCTATAAATTTAAAAATCAGGTCATGTCACACCCTGCTCAAACCTTCAAGGGCTGTTGTGCACTCAGGACGGAATCCGAGGTCCTTAAAGGACCGGAGGGGCTGCCAAGAGAGGGCCAGCTCATCCCATCCATCATTCAGAGCACCAGTCTGCTGTCTGCCCACCCTCAGCTTTTCTTTTTTAATATTTTTTTATTGATTTCAGAGAGGAAGGGAGAGGGAGAGAGAAATAGAAACATCAATGATGAGAGAGAATCATTGATCAGCTGCCTCCTGCACGCCCCCCACTGGGGATGGAGCCCAGAACCCGGGCATGTGCCCTTGACGGGAATCAAACCTGGGACCCTTCAGTCTGCAGGCTGACACTCTATCCACTGAGCCACACCAGCTAGGGCAGCTTTTCATTTTTAAATTGTCCAAACATAGAAGAGTTGAAGGAATGGTACACTGATCACTCAGCTAGCTGTCACCTGATTGGATCGTTACCATTTTGCCATGGCGCTTTGTCTATATGCATGTATTTTGCTGAAACATTTTATTTTATTATTTTATATTATTTTATTTATTGCTAATCCTTACCATTGACTTTTAGAGAAAGTGGAAGGGAGGGGGAGAGACAGAGAGAGAAATATGGATGTGAGTCTCTCACATTGATTGGTTGCCTCCCATACTTGCTCTGACCGGGGCTGGGAGCTGAGCCTGCAGACAAGGTACATGCTGCCCTTGACCAGAATTGAACCTGGGACCCTTCAGTCCATGGGCCGACGCTCTAACCACTGAGAAAACTGGGTAGGGACTTGCTGAAACATTTAAAAGTTCGTGATAGCGATCATGACACCCAACCCCTACATACTTCAGCATGAATCTGCTAAAATAAGGACTTCTCCCATGGCCATTATCAAACCCAAGAAAAGGAACAATGGTTCTCTCCTATTTCTTAAAATGCATTAAGTCCACATTCAAATGAACCCCGTTATCCACAAAGTGCATTTTATAGATGCTTATTTTCCAAACCAGGACCCAGGAAGCTGTGTGCCCAGCAGCTGGCTGTGATGTCTTCGCCGTCTCTAGAGGTGCAGAAAGTGACTCACAGTGAGGTTTGGGGCCAGCTGTGCCCGGAACCTCTTAAAAGGCAGCATTAGCCTGGCCGGTGTGGCTCGGTGGTTGAGCATTGACCCATGAACCAAGATGTCCCTGGTTTGATTCCTGGTCAGGGCACAAGCCTGGGTTGTGGGCTCCGTCCCCAGTGCAGGAGGCAGCTGATCTCATTGATGTTTCTATCTCTCCATCCCTTTCCCTGTAGAATCAATAAAAGCAAATTTTAAGAAAACAACACGCAGCGTTGGCCCCACTCTGGACCTCCTGCCTCGGAACGCTGGGCTGGGCCAGGACCCTGTGTAACCGGGTGACTCTCATTCGTGCTCCGGTTTGAGGAGCACTGAACAGGCCCCCCCCCCCTTTCCTTCTCCCCTCTGCTTACTCCACGAGGAGCACAGCTGTCTGTAGAATACCCCACGTTTGCATTTGCCAGATTCTCTCCTCATGGTGTCACTCACCTTGTTTCTCCTCCTTAAATATTTAAAAAGCCCTCCACGCAGGTGATGTTAATGGGCAGCCAGGTTAAGAGCTGCAGTGACCAGCTCTGGCCTCAGCCCGCAGAGCTGAGACCTTGCGTTCCAGGATCCTCACGGGGCTCCGCGCGGGGCCGGGGCAGGACAGAGCGGGCGCTGCGGGCGGGTTAGGAGAGGAACCCCTCTTTCCCCATTGCCGCCCCAGGAAGGGAACCAGCGCTGCACCTCAAGGTCACTGAGGAAGTCACTTCCGACTGTCCCAGGGGTGGAAGGGGAAGCAGACGACAGCAGAGAAACGTGGGGCATCTTTTGAGGCTGGAAGGAGAGGAGGGTTTGGGGACCCCAGAGAGAGAATGGCTGCAGAGTCTGACCTCCTGTTCCAGGGACCGAGCCTCCCTCCGTTCTCTGCTATCCTAAGAGCCAGGATTGCTGCAGGAGTTAAGCATTTTAAAGCACCAGAGCCAGATTGGCCTCCACAGAGGCAGGTACAACTCTGTGAGGAACAATTTGGCAACATTTTCCAAGAACTATAAAAATGTTCCTATCAATTGACCCGCCTAGAAATTGTACTTCTGGGAATTCTCCTAAAGAGTGACTCCAGCCCCTGCCGCTGTGGCTCAGTTGGGTGGAGCATCGTCCCATATACCAAAAGGTCTTTGATTCCCCTTCAGGGCACAAACCCAAGTTGAAGGTTTGATCCCCAGCCCTGGTTGGGGCATGTGTGGGAGGCAACCGATTGATGCTTCTCACTCACATTGATGTTTCTCTCTCTCTCTCCCTTCCCCTCTCTAAAAACCAATGGAAATGTCCTCAGGTGAGGATTAATGAGAAAAAAAAAAAAAGAGCTACTCTAAAGAAAGGCAAGACTATGAAGAATTTCACCGCAGGGTCTTTTGTAACAGTGAAAAATTAGAAGTAACTCCGGTAACTAACAGTAAGATTTTGAAGTAAATTAGGGGACATGCGCCCTGCTGGCCTGGCTCAGTGGTTGAGCATCAACCCATGAACCAGGAGGTCATGGTTCAATTCCTGGTCAGGGCACATGCCAGGGTTGCAGACTCGATCCTCAATAGGGGGCGTGCAGGAGGCAGCCGATCAATGATTCTCTCTTATCATTGATGTTTCTATGTCTCTCCTCTTCCTTCCTCTCTCTGAAATTAATAGACATTTTTATATATTTAAATTAGGGGACATGCACTCAGAAGGACACTGTCAGGCCATTGAAATGATGATTGATTATGAGGCAGCCTCCACAGCCACTTAGAAAATGTTTACCAGACAATACAGTGGGGCCTTGACTTACGAGTGTCCCGACTAATGAGTTTTTTGAGATACGAGCCGTCTCTGGCCGATTTTTTGCTTTGAGTTGCGAGCTAAAATTCGGGTTACGAGCCAGCTTCAGATACCCCACCGCTAGTTGGCACAGCGAACGTCACAGTGAACGACACAACATCAGCCCAGCATCACGTGTCTCACTCGTTCACTTTAATGATTTGACATACGAGTAATTTGAGTTATGAGCTCGGTCATGGAACGAATTAAACTCGGAAGTCAAGGCCCCACTGTAGTAAGTGGGGAGAAAAAAAGCAAGATACAAAATGGTAAACATGTGTCTTAGGTGACAGAAAATTACTCCAAATTACTTTAAGGCCAAAGGTAGATATATTATGAGGGCCCAGAATACATAATGAAATCCAAATCTAGGAAGCCAGGCCTCATGTGGGCAGGAATTTAGATCCAGAAAATGGGTGAATGCCCAGCCAGTTATGTTCATGATTGACTCTTGCCTTTCCTCCCTGCTTTTCTCTGGAAGTCCTATTGTAGCAAAGGAATATGGTTCCTTTTTTTCTTGGGCACATAGCCTTGCTGTTGGGTGTGGTCATATGACTCCTTCTTGCCAATGGAATGTGAATGGAGGGTGTGTTCCACTCCTGAGACTAAGATGTTTGAGAAGGTGGATATATGTTCTTCTCTCTGTATTTTCTGCCATGTGTCAGCTGAGGCCGGGTGGGCAGAGCCACAGATAAGGGCCCCTGAATAACTAGGCCGGCTTCAGATGTGAGATAGTAATAAACCTGTGATGTTAAGCCATAGAGATTTGGGGGTTTATCTGTTTATAGCAGCCAACATCAGTTTAACTAACACACTGATTTTTTCTGTTTCTCTACCAGTGGTCGGCAAACTCATCAGTCAACAGAGCCAAATATCAACAGTACTTCTTCAAAATAGACTCGCCCAGGCTGAAAACCGACTTCTGCGCATGGGCCACGAAGTTTCAAGCGCACTGTACGCACGCCCGCACGTGGTATTTTGTGGAAGAGCCACACTCAAGGGGCCAAAGAGCCGCATGTGGCTCGAGAGCCGCAGTTTGCCGACCACGGCTCTAGGCTCATCACTGAACATAGCTGTCCCACACTTCTAAGTTCATATACTGTATGTACTAGAGGCCTGATGCACAAAATTCACAGCCCCAGCTTCGTCAGGAAGGTCATTCGGCTATCCGGTCTAATTAGCATATTATGCTTTTATTATTCTAGGTTATACATATATAACATATATATTAATTTGACATTAAAAAAATCCTCATCCAAGGAGATGCTTTTATTGATTTTACAGAGAGAGAGGAAGGGAGTGGGAGAGACAGAGAGAAACATTGATGTGAGAGAGACACATCAATTGGCTGTCTCCTGCACACACTGGATCCAGCCTGCAACTGAAGATACGCCCTTGACCTGAACCAAACCCGTGACCCTTTAGTCCACGGACCGACGCTCTAACCGCTGAGAAACCGGCAGGCTCTCATATTTTTAATTTAAGCAGATATCGACTGGCTTCTCAGCCTCAATGATAAATCTCTAAAAGAGAGGCTCTAACCAGCCCAACTTGGGACCGCCCGGGACACCCCTACAGCGGCCAGCTATGGCATGAGCAGGGCAGTAGGTCCCTCTCCCTGGCAGTGGAAGGGGAGGCCATTCTTTAAAAAGGTGTCTACTGCAATACTCACCAGTTTTAAAGTACATACGGATATGGATAAGGAAAAAAGGAAAATGGGGAAGTACAGAGGCAGTCTTCTCCCGCTGGAGGAAGAAGCAAGCAGGCGGTCTCAGGGCAGTGGCAGAAGGTCAGAGACAGCAAGCACCACCGAGAGCCCCATGTCAAACCTTTGATTGCATCGCGTCTGCTAACACCCCACCCGCTGCAGCAAGTTACATGTTTGAGCCCAGATTCACCAGAAGGGGCAGGCCATCCTGCCCACCGTGGGAGGGCGCTGCCAAATAACGTAGCAGAGGGTTATTGATTTGTTGTTCCACTTATTCATTAATTGGTTGATTCTTGTATGTGCCCTGACTGGGGACTGAACCCACAACCTTGGCAACTGAACTCCTGGCCAAGGCTGCATTGGGTTTCCTGTTTTGGGGGTCCAATGGGCCCTGATGAATGTTACCAGAGAGCTGCCCGTGTTGGAGGTGGTTCTCCCCTCCTCAGCTCTTGTCAGCTCCAGGAAATTTCAGATCCGTGACAGCAGTGTTGAAGCAGAGCGAGCAAATTTATTAAAGAAGCAAAGCAAGTGCCCAGCCAGTGTGGCTCACTGGTTGAGCGTCAACCTATAAACCAGGAGGTCACGGTTTAATTTCCAGTCAGGGCACACATCTGGGTTACGGGCTCGATCCCCAGTAGGGGGCGTGCAGGAGGCAGCCGATCCATGATTCTCTCTCATCATTGATGTTTCTATCTCCTCCCTTCCTCTCTGAAATCAATAAAAACATATATTAAAACAAAATGAGGCAAAGCAAGTAGCCTTATTAAGAATGCATTTGGGCCCTGGACGGTGTGGCTGGGTTGGAGTGTTGTCCTGTGCACCAAAAGGTGTTGGATTTGATTCCAGGTCAGGGCACATACTGGGGTTGCTGCTTCGATCCCCAGTTGAGGTGTGTGTGGAGACATCAACCTCTCTCTCTCTCTCTCTCTCTCTCTCTCTCCCTCTTCTCTAAAGTTAATGAAATACTTTTTTAAAAATAAAAATAATAAAAAAGAATACACTTGGCATAAAGCACAAGTGGGCAACTCAGCTAGTCTGAGTGCCACGCCTACTGGGGGGGGGCTCAAGGTTGTTGTTTTTTAATTTTAAAGGTATTTTTATTGATTTCAGAGAGGAAGGGAGAGGAAGAGAGAGAAACATCAATGATGAGAGAATCATTGATCGGCTGCCTCCTGCACGCCCCCTACTGGGGATCGAGCCCACAACCCGGGCATGTGCCCTTGACTGGAATCGAACCCAGGACCTTTCAGTCCACAGGCCGACGCTCTATCCACTGAGCCAAATCAGCTAGGGCTCAAATGGATTTTTTAAAAAAATATGTTTTTATTGGTTTTAGAGAAAGAGGAAGGGAGAGGGATAGAGCGCTAGAAACATCAATGAGATATGTCAATCAGCTACCTCCCGCACGCCCCCTGCTGGGCGTAAAGCCTGCAACCTGGGCATGTGTCCTGACCAGGAATTGAACCAGGGACCTCTTGGTTCATGGGTCGACGCTTAATCACTGAACCACACTGGCTGGGCAAATGGATTTGTGAGAATATATCAACTCATGTAACTGCAAAACCCATTTAGATCTAATTTCAGTCATGGATCCTTGTGCTCAAATAATGTGATCAGCATCCATCTTTCCTCAGCTCTGGGTCCTGGTTCATTCACTCTGTGGGTTGCGTGCTTGGCTGGAATCTCCCCCAGTGGTGGCACAGATGGCTACCAGCAGGTCCTGGCTGCCGTCCCACAAGCTTAGCAACTCTCATGAAAAGAGAACACTTTCTTCCTGGACAGGTGTAGGAGCTGCCTAACCCAGGTTGCATGTCCATGCCTGAGCCAATGTCCAAGGCTCAGAGGGTGCAGGAGGCTGGTTGGCCAGACCTGGGTCACGTGGTCACTCCTTGGAGCCAAGAGGCAGAGCCAGCCCCACTTGAACCACATGGATCAAAAACATGGAAGGGCCTGACTGGTGTGGCTCAGTGGTTGAGCGTCAACCTATGAACCAGGAGGTCACGGTTCGATTCCAGGTCAAGGCACATGCCCAGGTTGTGGGCTCCATCCCCAGTGTGGGGCGTGAATGAGGCAGCCGATCAATGATTCTCTCTCATCATTGATGTTTCTATCTCTCTCTCCTTCTCCCTTCCTCTCTGAAATCAATAAAAAAAATTTTTTTTTAAAAATCATGGAAGGGAAATGTGGGGTGCCGTCACCCAAAGAGGGGGGGAATTGGGGCTGAGCAGGCAAACACTGATGTCCTTATCTACATCTTCTATTATTCTTGGCATCCCATGGTCCTTATCATAACCTTAATTAAATAGCCCCAATCCTCCACCTTATGCAGCCACCCTCCGTTTTCCTTTAACATTGAAATAGAAGGACTGGAGGGAGCCCCTTGCCACTTCCTGAGGACACCAGGCCCCACCCTGAACTCCGAGGGCTCCCACGCTGGGCTCACTGCCTCCAGAGTCAGGCCGTGCCCAGCCTACTAGTTCCTTTTCTTCTTGGCGTGACTGAGGTAAAATGGACAAATAAAGATTGTACCCATGTAAGGTATACAAATGGACGCTTTGACATTCGTGTATATTGTGAAATGATCAGCACAATCAAGCTAATAAATATATCCATCACCTCATTTTTTTGTGGTGAGAACACAAGATATACATATACTCTGAGCAAATTTCAAGTGTACAGCACAGTGTGTGAATGACACAGCCCAACTCCCCTGAAAGCTGCCCTTCTCTGTCCCCAAACAGAGCCCCTGACCTCCCCCACTGCCCCGAAGTTCAGTAACCCAAGCCCGGGTGACGAACATTCTCATCCCCTCGGCTGCCAGTAAATACCTCTAAATTACTCGCCTCACGCCCACATTTCCACCCGGAACCAGGCACTAGCTGGGCGGGTGGGGCTTTGCACGTTTGTGAGAGAGATGCCGTTTGGGGACTCGCGCCCTCAGCGATGTGAGTGAGTAGCATGCATCGCCCTGTGTGGCGGGCACACTGGGACCCTTGAGGCTTAGCTGCCACCGGTGAGGAGTTGGGCTCAAGATGCTTCTTGGGGGGAAAAGTAATCAAGAATACAAGCCCTTTCCTTCTGAAGTTCAATGTTATAGGAACCTAAGTGCCCCCAGGGGGGAGCGTTCCTGGTCAAGGGGCGGTGACCCAGGCAAAATGGAAAGACCTAAGGGCCTACGGGGCTGGCCTGGTTCTGACACAGTGTGTAGGTGAGGCTGGGAACCCTTCAGATGAAGCCCCTTGGGCCCAGCAGGAGGGTGGCTATAACACTCCAGGGTAGCGGTTTTTCAACCGGTGGCCGCAAGAACTCTTAAGACACGCAATACCTGACTCCTTAGTCAGGGGCCCTTCCCTCTTTTCCCTTAGAGTGTCACATAGACAAATGACGACAGCCAACACATAGCCATCTGGTGTGAATGAATCCAAATTATACCTATTTTTTTTTCAGATCAGCAAAATTCTAGTAATTCGTTTCTGTGCGCTATGAGATGAAAAAGGTTGAAAATCGCGGCCCCAGGGGATGCCTGAGGTCAGCGGTGATGCTGAGTGTCGAGCAGAAGCAGCAGCACAGAAAACTGAGGCCCCCTAGTGGTAAGGGCCGGCCTTCTCCGACTCAGTGGGAGTTAGAAAGAAAGAGGTGATATTTGTACATCAAGCAAGGGAAGCAGTGATATTGTTAGCATTTGTAGATTTCCCCTCCACCTCTTAACAGTCCAAGTATTCTGTCTTAAAAATATATATATCTTAAAATAAAAAATTTTTTATTGATTTTAGAGAGAGAGAGAAACATTGATTTGTTGTTCCACTTATTCATTCATTGGTTGATTGTTTCTCTTTTTTAAATCCTCACCCAAGGATATTTTTTCTATTGATTTTTTGAGAGTGTGGAAGGAAGGGAGGTGGAGAGAGAGAGAAACACTGATGTGAGAGACACATCAATGGTTGCCACCCGCAGGTCCCACCTGGGGCTGGGATCGACCTGCAACCCAGTACGTGCCCTTGACCTGACCCACAATCAAACTCTTGACCCTTTTGTGCATGGGCTGATGCTCTATCCACTGAGCAACACTGGCCAGGGAGATTGGTTGATGTATGTGCCCTGACCAGGGGGTGGAACCCATAACCTTGGCGCATCAGGATGATGCTCTAACGGAGCTACTGGGCCAGGGCCCACGTATTTTTGTTAAGTGAAGGGATTATTGCCTCCAGGCACCCACCCTTATTGCAGACAATTGGCAGTTGTTTTGAAATAACAGGATTTAGATCAAATTCTTGGGTAGGAGTACTTCACCTTCTGATCTGGTCTGAGTGGATTTTTTTCCTCATCTCCCCTCTCACCCCCTTTCTTACCCCCAACTCCTATTTCACAGATAATTATGTAACTTATTTTTCCCCCCAAGTGAAACAAGTTTTATTTGAGGCATAAAAAGCATGTGTTTCTATCACATAGGAGGGGATTGCCATTAGGGTTCTGGTTTCTAAGATTCTGTCTTAGACCCAGCTTCTACCACAGTTTCTGGGGTAATGAATTAGAAAGGGAGCAAAATACGGCCTGGAAAGGAAGTCATTACTGTTGCTTGGAAGCTGTAAGGAATGGGAAGATCTTACTCAAACGAGGGTGCCTTTAATAGGGCCCCAAGATGAAGGGCATCGTGTGGGGGGAAACGGTCTAAGTTCCTGGTGTTGGCAGAGATGCTGGCATCTCTTTCCACAGCAAGGACTCACCCCTAAATGGAGGCCGCAAGGTGGACATGGCAATTTTGACTGCAGCAGCATTTGGCCGGGGGGGGGGTTCCCCTGTTTTCTCTCTAGATTTCCAGTTCAGTGACCCCTTTCCCTGAAGAATTCAAGAGGTCATGGTCATGCTGCTTGTTGGATGAAGCTGGCCAGGTTTATGTCCCGTCCGTCCGACAGGCCTGCACACGCACGGTGCTCAGGGTGATGTGGGCCTTGTACACGTTAAACCTTTCAGGACGCCGGTCCAGCTTCTCAGCTGCAGGGCCACTCTTGTCATGAAGCCAAGAGCCCGGCTGAAGTCTTGGAAATGGACCTGCTTGAAGATGCATCTCGGCCTTCCCGCTCGTTCCACCCCCCCCCCCCCACCGCCCTCAGGTTTGGCAGCAGCTGGTCCCTCTCCTCAGCACTCAGCCGTGGGCTTTGCCAGCCATGTCGGGGCGTGGCGGGGGCGCAGGAGAGCAGCAGGTGGCTGTGCAGAGAACAAGTGCAGTTCAGGGTGCACAGGGCGGCCGGCGGGCGGGGCCGTGCTGGGGCTGCCCCTGTGTAACCTATTTAATGTCTATTTTCCTCTTTAGAAAATAAGTTGCAGGGGACAGATCCTTTGTCTTGTTTATTGCTGTACCCTGGGCCCCTAATAGCATTGGGCATTCACTCACTCATTTGACAAATTGTTGGGGGGGGGGCTGTCATGTGCCAGGGAGGGGAGTAACAATGTGCCAAATACTGACTGTCCTTTTTTTAATGGTTTTATTTCTTTTTAGAGAGAGAGAGGGAGAGGGAGAAAGAGAAATATCAATGCCCAGAGAGTGAAACATGGACCAGCTGCCCCCCTGCACCCCCCGCCCCCACCACCTCCACTGGGCATGTGCCCTGACCAGGAATCGAACCTGCAACCTCTCAGTGCCTGGGATGACGCCCAAACAACGGAGCCACACAGCCAGGGCAGCACTGACTGTTCCTAGGGAACTTCCATCTGGTGGGGAGGGGCGGAGACAGACACAGGGTATTGAGTGCTCAGCGCCTAACACAGCGCCTGTACCCTGGGGAGCACCCAGGAGTTCACCTGTGAGCGGGACCTGGAGGGAGGCGTTTCGGGAGGTTGGGGAGAGTCCAAGACAAGGGTCCAGGCCCTGAGTGAGAGCAGTGAGGTGGGAGGCAGCACAGGGGAGAGGAGTAGGGGTGAGGCTGGGACCTTGGAGCACTGGAGGGTTTCAAACAGAGTGACCGTCTAATCTGTGGACAGACTCACGCTGGCTGCCGAGAGCCTGCAGAGCTCCGGAGGGAGCAGGGTGAGGCGCCCCGCCAGGCAGGGGCCCCTCCCCACCCTCCCCCAGACCCAGGGTCCTTGCTCGCTTCACCCTCAGGCCCTGCCTGGGTCTCCTCTAGGTCTGAAGTCGCAGGAGGCCTGGAGTAGCTGCCCGACTGCAGACACTTGTCAAATTTTCCGTTTCCGGAGAAATTCTGTGGACCCCACTGCCCTGTACCTGAGACAAGACAGCCACCCAGTGGTAATTTTTCTAAATTTTTTATTTTATAGCAATTGTCATGATAGAGAATAACACATTTAAAAACCTCCTCAGGGCCAAAGGATGCCAGAGTATTTACAAACACAAGGGGGGGGGGGTCAATATATGTGGGGCTGGGGGGTCCCACCCAGGCCCTGAGCCTGGCTACGATGCCACCACAACTGTCCCATCGGCCACAGCGAGGGGCTCAGGGAGCATCGGTGGCCTTGAGGCTCTGCTCAGGGGCCTGGCAGACCCGCTAGCTAACTTGTGGCCCTGCCTCCTGCCCAGGGGGCTCCCCACACCCTACAGGCCAGCTCAGAGGGGCCTCTGGGAAGCACCAAAGGACAGGGGGCCTGCCCAGGGTGGGACAGAGACGTGGCGCGCGCACACACACCTCACAGAGGAACAGCAAGGGGAGGATTTCTTTAAAGTTTTTTTTTGTTTTGTTTTCTAAGTCTTCATGTCTACGGTGTTACTTTTTGCTATTTATTTTTTGTTTCTTCGACAGTGACATAAACTGAGGTAAACATCTGTGACCAACACCTCTCCTAAGGGGCAAAGGGTCCCAACCAACCCGCAGCGCAGCCGGGGCAGCAGCGGCCACAGCGGAGCAGCCCTGGCTCCAGCCCTGCTGAGTCAGCGTCCCTGCCCCAGCTGTGCCCTGAAGATGCCGGGCTACACAACTACCGTCCCTTCCCGGCGCTAACATCCTAGCTACTAAGACGAGGATCTCAACAGAGAGAGGGAGAGCACGCGAGCGAGGGACATCTACTTGGAATCTCGCTTCCGTGTTATTGCAGGAGACAGGATGTCGAAAGGCCTAAGGCAAAAGGAGAGGTGCCGGTGGTGGGCTCCGGGGTCCGGGGTCCGGGGCAGTGGCGGGCCTTGGCCCTTGGTGAAAGAAGGGGTTTGCTACTTACCTGGCGTGTGGAGGCCCCGCTGCCTGCTGGCGAGGTGGGTCTTGAGGGCGCACACCGAGGGGTGGGGGCCAGGCCCTGGGGCAACCTGTTTGTAAACTGGACCCAGGCAGGGCAGGGGGACCTATAGCCCTTTTGTGTGGTGGGAATAAGGGGTGAATGGAGGGGGGCTCCAGGCCAGAGGGTGGTCGGGGCTCCTCTGGTCAGCCTGGCCCATTACAGAGCCCCCTCAAATGGCCAGAAGGGACCTGGCAGGTGGGGCGCATGGTGGTGAATGGTGCACTGCCAGGCAGAGGGGGCAGCCTCACCGTGTTGAGGTTATTGCAGGTCCTGGGCCTCCACAGCCGGCCGGGCGATGAGGGAGCCCTGGGTGAGGCTGGGCTCCTCTCCGCTGTTGTGCTGCCTGGGGCCTGAACCAACCTGCAGGTGCCTCCTGGCGGATTCCCTGAGGGGGTGGTGAGAAGCAGGTCTGGCGCCCTCCGGCAGCTGCCCGGCAGGAGCCCTGGAGCAGGGAGGAGTTGCTGAGGCCTTGACGCAGTCACTCGACACACAAGGCTACACGCACACGTGTGCACTCTGTGCGCTCACACCGCACACACCCACGCCCTCCCGTTTCCCCGGCACCCGTTCTCACACCCACAGCCACCGCCGCCGCCACCGGCCAGGACCGGACACGTGCGCCGTGGGGACAGGGTTGGCCGAGGCTGACCCAGCAGAGACCCAGGGGAGTTTCTGGCACCCATCACCTCACCGCCAGCCAGGGCACTCTCTGGGCTGGGCAGCCAGGACTGGGGGGATCTGAGAGGTTCCCTGGGCCTGGGGAAGGTGTGGTGGGCAGGGGAGCTGGGCCCTGCCTTGGGCTCTACACTCATTCCCCTACCCTAGGGGTGCCGGGGTCCCTGCCCTGGGAGCCCTTCTGCCCTCTGAGGAGGAGAGTGAGGGCTACGGGACCTCCACCTCTCAGGTCTGGTGGCCCAAGGCAAGCTGCCCTCCTGCGATGGCGTCCTCATCAGGAGAATGGGTGGGGAGGGGTCACTGGATTCCTAGGGCTGTGCCTGCGCACAGACTTTGCAACACCCAGACATGTGCTACATTTTGCAAGGGGCCGGCCTTTCCCCTCCAGCCTCCCAGGAGCCCGCAGGATGCAGCTGAGCAACACCCTGCTCCCAGCTCATTGTCCTCCTTCCAGCAGCGCCCAGGGTCCTCAGCCTCTTCTCTGCCCCAACACTCCTGTCCCTTTCTGTGCCCGGGGTGTGTAGGGGGCAGGAGGGCAGGACTGGGGCGGGGCCGAGGGATGCTCTGCCAGGGGGTGCGAAGGGCCAGGGGCAACTAGTCGAGGTTCTGGGGTTCAGGGAGGTGTTGGGGAGTCCACCCGCAAGCTCCCTTGCTCCAGGTGTCAGGGGGGCCTCTGAACCCTCGGGTCTGTGGGGCTTGGCTCCTATGGGCCCCACAGGCCAGGCCAGAGGCCTTTGGTGTCTATCCCCAGCCCTTCAAACGGATGGACGGGCGCCCGGGCTGCCGTCCTGCCTAGACTACTACTACTCCCTCCACCGCCGGGCTGGGCGGTGTTGCCACGGCCACAGCCACAGCCACCGCCGCCGCCACTAGCCTGACGGGACTGGGGCGGATCCAGCCATCAGCCGGGTGCATGTCTGATAACCAGTGCCAGGACCGAGGCGAACGAGAGGCTAAGAC
>NW_005871726.1:37355-43369 GCF_000147115.1 Myotis lucifugus | reverse complement strand
CCAGCGGTTCTCAACCTGTGGGTCGCGACCCCTTTGGGGGTCGAGCGACCCTTTCACAGGGGTCGCCTAAGATCATCGGAAAACACATATATAATTACATATTGTTTTTGTGATTCATCACTATGCTTTAATTATGTTCAATTTGTAACAATGAAAATACATCCTGCATATCAGATATTTGCATTACGATTCATAACAGTAGGAAAATTACAGTTATGAAGTAGCAACAAAAATAATTGTATGGCCGAAACCAGTCTGGCTCAGTGGATAGAGCGTCAGCCTGCGGACTGAAAGGTCCCGGGTTCGATTCCGGTCAAGGGCATGTACCTGGGTTGCGGGCACATCCCCAGTAGGAGATGTGCAGGAGGCAGCTGATCAATGTTTCTCTCTCATCGATCTTTCTAACTCTCTATCTCTCTCCCTTCCTCTCTGTAAAAAATGAATAAAATATGTTTAAAAAAATAATTTTATGGTTGGGGGTCACCACAACATGAGGAACTGTATTAAAGGGTCGCGACATTAGGAAGGTTGAGAACCACTGACCTAGTCACTGATCAGTAGGTGGCAGAGCAGATTCAAACCTGGCACTGCCAGCAGCAAAGCCGGGTGCCAGGAACCCTCCTGCTTCCCCACTCGGCAGCTTCTCTGGGGAGCCTCTGCGGCCTCCCCTCGGTGCCTCCACCTGGTCCTTTGCAGCTGCAGAGGCCGCTGCCATTGGCCTTCATCCATCACTCTAGCTGCTCCTTCCAGTGCTCATCTCAGTCTGTCATCTGGCTTATTGCCAAGTGTCTGTCCCCGCCGAGGACCAGGACAGGACCTTGGTCTTGTTCACTGTGGATCCCCTGCCCTCCCAGCAGTGGCTCAGTAAATACTCATGGAGTAAATGAGTGGCCTGACTCCTCCCAACTCACACTCTGGGGCCCTGGAGACCGGCTCCCCTCCCTCAGCCACCGCCCCAAGTACCTGCGGAGGAATGATGTCGAACAGGTCCCCAGCAGGCGCATACTCCTGGGCAAAGACGTAGCAGTCCTCGGTCTCAAACACCACGTCAAAGACCTTGATAATGAAGGGGCTGGAGGAGAGGCTGTTGGTGATGCTCACCTCCCGCAGGAAGTTCTTCAGCTTGGTTTTGCTCTTGTTCACAAATTTCAGCGCCATTTTCATGCCTGGCAGGGCAACAGTGGTGAAGGCCCCCGCTCCTGCCCTCCTGCACTTGACACCACCCATGCCTGTCTGCACAGCCTGTCCCAGGCACAAGGCACAGTGGGGTCCCAGAGGGCAGACCCAACGAGGGGAAAGCACTTGCCAAAGGCCGTGCAGCAAGTCAGGGCTCGAGCTGGATCCTCTGCACCCAGCCTGCAGCTGCCCCACCCTTTCATTTTCCTCCTGACATACTAGACCTACTTAGCGCGTTTGTCTCCCCAACAAGAACACAACTTCCCAAGAGCAGGGACCTTTGTTTTGTTTATTGCTATATCTCCAGTGCCTACAGGAGTCTGGTGCACAGTAGGTGCTCAACAAATGTTTGTTTAATGGATGAATGAATGAGAAGGAATTAAACACAGGGAGGTGAGGGCCTGCAAGGCACATAGTATCTCTGACTGTGTGCTTGGGCAGGCACCTGTGTATCCACAGAGCACTTGCCTTGCCTTCAGCAATTCACATTCACAACTGAGTCCTCACAGTGATCCTATGAGCTGGGCACTAATGCTACCCCATTTTACAGAGGATGAAACCTAGGCACAGAGAGGTTAAGTCACATGCCTAAGGTCACACAGCAAGCAGGTGGCAAAGCTCAGGTGATCTCATGTCCAGTGATCTTCCTGTTGCCTTCAGTCGGCATAGAGCCAACTGCCCCAGGTGTGTGCACATGTGGGAGCTCATGCAGACCCCATCTGCGACTGAGTGGGCACTGCTGTGAGCCTACAGAGTGGGGAAGGCAGCAAGTGCTGTGGTTAAGTGAGAAGGCTCTGGGTCTGAGGACTGGGGCCTCATCCTAGCTCAAACCCTCTGCATGACCTTGACTGAAACTCTCTGAGGAATGGAGCTTGCCCACCCTCCTCAAAGCAGGTACCCTGTTCTGGAGGACCCACAGCCTGTCCATCTCCCTGGGGTCAGCTATCACTGATATGCTGGTGATTCTCCCAACACCACCACCAGTCCTGACCTTGATCTCCTCCTGAGCTCCAGATGTCCTGGGGTGCATCCTCTTGGCTGTCCCAAAGGCATCTCCAGATTCCTTTGTCCCATCTGCCTGTTCCTCTCCTCCCTGGGCCACTCAGGCTGCATCCTCTTTACCTGGACCACTGCCTCTCCTCCCTGCTAGCCTCCTGGCCCCCGCAGAGAGCACCTGAGAGCCCCAGCTAAGTCCCCACCCAAGCATGACACCAGCCGCCTTACAGATACTCACCTGTGCCCTTGTGGGCCACCAGGTCAACCTTCCCGTAGGTGCCTTTACCCAGCTCCCGCACCAGTTCGTAGTGCTTGGTGACATCGCTAGCAGCCAGGGTGCGGAGGGTCAGGGCCTGCATGTCTTCAGTGAGGAGGGGCACGCCTGCCCCCAGCCCAAGGGCCGTCCCTGGCCCACAGCAGGGCAGAGCGCGGGGTGGCTCAGGCTCTGGGCAGCCCACGCTCATCTTCTCCCTGTTGTGGGGGGTGTGGCATCAGGTCAGGCCCCATTCCCCACCTACCTTTTCCCTCCCCAGCACCTAGAACCCCTGGAGGCCAGATGCCAGGCCCAGGATGACCACAATGGGCAACAAGCATCTTTGCTGCATTACCTTCCCCAACGCTTCCGGACCAGCTGAGCTGGCACCCCCCAGAGACAGTCACTGCCCCCGGCCCCCACTTGGGTACTGCCAGCCTATTTGTCTCCTGCTGTCATCCAGACCCAGTGTCAGGGATGGTACTGACACAAAGACATGCCATAACTCTTCCTCAGAGCAGCTAGAGGTGACCTCCAAAAGTGGTTTGCTATTTAGCTGACCCAGAAAACCCCACAAAATCATGCAAATCAAGAGGTTCAAATCTTCATGTTCACTCTACAGAAGCAATGTGTGCCATTTGTCGTTACAATGATGGAGCTGGTAGGTGTGCCCAGGCCAAACAGTGGGGCTGGACACAGGGCCGGTGGCCAAAACGGAGTGCTGAATTTTTGCTGCATGTGCTTAAAAATGCAGAGAGTAATGCAGAGCGCAAGGGTTCAGATGTAGATTATCTGGTCATCGAGCACATCCAGGTGAACAAAGCCGCCAAGATGCGGGCAGAACGTACAGAGCTCACGGCGGGTTAACCCGCATGAGCTCCCCCTGCCGAGAAAGGGCAGGCGGCTCCTACACCAGTGGAGGAGGAGTGCACAGGAGAAAAAGATGTCCCAGAAGGAATGGAAGGAACAAAAGCTTCCGGCCCGGCAATAAATTCAGCATCAAATAAATAGTAAAAGAGAGAAAGAGAGAGAGAGGAAGGCACGCCAGGGACGGAGTTCACAGAAGTGGTTCCATTCACAGTGCTGATCAGCACCTGCCCTCGGCCGGTGCCACAGAGCCCTGGGGACACTGCACTGGACACAGGTAAGAATCCTGCCTCGTGGGACTTACCTTCCGGGAGATGGGTAATACACCTGGTGAACAGATGAAGTATATATTACGAGAAAAGGGGATATGGGCTGTAGACAAAAATAAGGCAGGAGTGGGGAAGGCCAGGTCTGAGGGCAGAGGTCATGTTATCAAATACGTCAGCCACAGTCTCAGAACACTCTGGCAGATGGTGCAGATATGGCCACACACCCACCACAGCTTAGAATCCCTCCGCCACCACAGATGACAGCACAGCCAGCTGAGGTACACAGAGCCACAGCTGGAGTCCCAGGACCCTGCCTGGGCCCCAGACACGAGGACAGAGCGCCTGTTCCACAGACCCACCCTCCCCCCTTCCCACTGACCCCTTCAGTGTCCACAAAGCTGGGCATGCCCACCCCCCAGAGGTACAGGTTGTCTCCAGATGGTGTTGGGGGCCAAGAGCTGCAGTGGGGAGTCCAGGCCTGGGTGACAGTGAATCCTTCTGGGCCTGCATTTCTTTTTTTCTTTTTTAAAAATATATTTTATTGATATTTTTACAGAGAGGAAGGAAGAGGGATAGAGAGTTAGAAACATCGATGAGAGAGAAACATCGATCAGCTACCTCCTGCACACCCCCTACTGGGGATGTGCCCACAACCAAGGTACATGCCCTTGACCGGAATTGAACCTGGGACCCTTCAGTCCGCAGGCCGACGCTCTATCCACTGAGCCAAACCGGTTACGGCAGGGCCTGCATTTCTTGTCTGATGGGGGGAGGACTAGACTGGGGAGCTGGATGTGCAGCAGCAGGAGCGGCCGGCACTGCACTCTCGGTGCTGACAGGAGCCTGCCTCTTCGGAGCCTCCTCTGCTCCCCACACGCCCCTCGACCTCCATCCCAGGTGTGCCACCCAACACCCTCACAGCCACCCTTTGCAAGACCACCCATGGCTGAGAGAAAGCACAGACTGGAGCCAGACGGCTGGCTTTCAACCCCAGCTCTGTCACTCGCTAGCTGGTTGGCCTTGGGCAAGTGACTTCATCTCTCTGTGCCTCAGTTTCCATCTATAAGGAGGAGGAGTCCCTTCTCCCTCTGGGCTGTTGTGAGGATCAAGGAGTTAACAGCCGTGAAGTGCTTGGTGTCTGGCCCACAGAGTGCTCTCTGTGAGGTGTGCGGGTTCAGTAGAATCTACATTCTCTCTGGCTGCTCGACCAGAGGCTGGGCGCAGGGCGAGTTCTCCGTGAGCCGGGCTTCCTCACCCTGGCTCAGCCGCTCTCCTAGACCCAAACCCTCCTCTGCTCTCCCCTTCCCTCTGCACGACCCAGCCTCCCACTTCACAGGGAGGAGGAACATCAGGAGGGAACTTCCTGGCCTCCCACCCAGCCCCATCTGCAGTCTCCCAGCTGGCTGGGAGCTGGGGCCTCCTCCCTCCTCAGCTTGGCTCCCACCCTTCCTCCTCAGGATCCTGCCCCCCCTATCCAGCCCCCCCCTCCATTCATGAATAAGCCTGTTCCAATAGAAGCTTCCCCTGCCCACTGCTTTTCCTCTCCTACTTCTCAGCCTGAACATATGCCAGGAGTCCATCTGAAATGCCACATGGATGCCCTCAGTGTCTCTAGCCCATGTCAGACCCCCGGGGGGGGGATGGTGGCAGGCCCCCAGAGGCCCAATCCTGTCCCCTCCCTCTACCCCCCTCAGTGTGGTGAACCCGACCCGGCCATACACCGTCACCACGTCTCTGCAATCCCAGCGCCTGGCTGGATAGCACCGGGCCCTCTGGCTGCAGTCACCAGATGGTGTTGGGGCAGAGACTGCAGTGGGAGCTGGGCTAATGTGGGCGCTATCTCCCACCCAGTCTTCCCCGGTTTCAGGGCTGGAAGGGGTCAGCTCTCCCACCCCCTGTCAACATCCACCCCGCCTGGTGGAGGATCCCGGGGACAGCGAGTCACTGGCTCTGATGCAGCGGGAACAGTGAGGCCGCCTTCTGTGGAGTGTGGGGCTCTCCCCAGGGGTGCTGATGAGCACACGCCCTCTGCTGCCCACTAGGGAGATCCACTGGGCTGACCCACTTCTCCTGAACTGTGTGGACCCCCCAGGGCCGCTGAGGTGGGTGGGCCCGTGTGCAGGCACATGTTCACACGTGTGCAATGCTCCCACTTCGGGCTGCGTCCACATCACTGGGGAGCTTGACGGGCAGCTGCAAGGTGCTAGGAGCCCTTCTTTGCTCCCTCCTGCAGGGTCTGCTGGTTCCTGGCTCCTCCCTGCTACTCTGGCCTCAGAGTTGCCCTGGGTGGGCACCAGGCTGGGTCAGGGGCACAGCCACAGAGTGGACTTTAGCCCCACCATTTGCCCCCTCACCCCAGGTTCAGTTCATGCTGACCACTGCCCTGCGCCGCCTCTCTCCAGCTTGAATGTCTCTCTGCAGCCTTTTCCACATTCCTGCTACCTGCCTTCACC
>NW_005871726.1:23839-37255 GCF_000147115.1 Myotis lucifugus | reverse complement strand
ACTCCTCCAGAAGCCTTCCCTCCTGCCCCATTCCCATTCCTGTCTCTTTGGATCCCAGGATTCAGACAGGGTATGTCTCTCTCAGGACCCTGAGTATCTTGGGGTGTCTCAGCTGTTCCTTGCCTGTCCCCATCAATAGGCCACGAGCGCCCGAGGGGCTGGGGCTACATCAGATTAAACTCTTTCTATCTATGGCCTTGGTTCCTAGGGTCCAGTTTTGGGGGTCGCCTTCCTTGCCCACCTCCCTGTCCCTTCAGGCCTGTTCCCTGCAAGGTGTCAGCAGGAGACAAGGAATGAATCCACACACGGTCCCTGCTGCTGCGTCATCCCCCCAGGTACTCACTGCCTCTGACCCACTTACTGCGCACGTGACTTCAGAGGTGCGGTGGGGAGTGATGGAACCTGCACGGGCCTTGGGGCTCAGCAGCCTTGGCCTTGACCCTAATGTGCACCACTTTTCAGCTGGGTGACCTTGAGCAAGTCACACTGCTTCTCTGGGCCTCGGCTTCCACATCCAGATGATGAAGAAAATAATGACAACAGCAGCAGCAGCTGCGAACATTCAAATTGTTCTTACTACGTGTCAGGCTCCGTTCTAAGGATGACCTCCCTCCCTCCCTGCTCCACGAGGTGGGCATTATTATTACCCCCTCTTAGGGGTGAGGGGAGTGAGGCACAGAGACTCACCTGACCAAGGTCATACAGCTAGTGCTGGGGGGGCTCCCAAGTCAGGAAGCGGGAGCACCTCTGGCCCCTCAGTATCCAGGCGAGGAAAGTGAGGCCTGGAAGAGGGCAGAGCCTGGCTCCTGTGGACAGCGGACTGGTGCCGGCACTGGTCCAGGTGCTCACATGCATCACCCCCTTAGTCCTCACAGCAGTCTAGGCAGAAGGGACCTTTCTTTGGGGGGCACTGAGGCCGGAGGCATTCGTCTGGCATCAGTGGGACCTTCCCCCAAGTTTTACCTCCACCATCGTCACTGCCTCTGCTCTACGGAGCAGCTGTGAGCTGCCTGGCCCAGGCAGTGGGGCTGCTGGCCGCACCGGTGTAGTTGGCACTGCATCTGTCCACTCTCAAGCTGACTGTGCTGCCCCGGGGCCCACATGACTGGCACCTCAATGCATGTCCTCGCCGGCCCCAAGGGAAGCCCTCGGCTTCCATCTGTGCCTGCTGAAGGCAGGAGGGTGTCAGCCCCTTCTTCCTGGCAGCAGTCTGGGCTCTGACCACAAAGCTCTGGCCCTATGGGCTGGGCCTTCCTCCACCCGCGGGGAGGGCCACAGAGTCGGGCTAGGGTTTCCCAAGCCAGAGGCAAGATGGAACCACTACCACTTCCTGTTGGCAGGTGGCTCGAGCTGGGTGCCCCATGAAAACTACACCGGATGCATAACCCCACTCAGGCCTACTTTCCATCCCCTGCCCCCTCGTGCACACACAGTGCAGCTTGGCAAAACATCACCAAGTCCTCACAAGTATCCTGAGAAGGAGGGCGACACACTTCCTATTTCCTAAAAACAGCTTGAGCAGCCCTGGCAAGTTTGATTCAGTGGATAGAGCGTCAGCCTGTGGACCGAAGGGTCCCCAGTTCGATTCTGGTCAAGGGCACGTACCTTGGCTGCAGGATCCTCCCCGGCCCGGGCCCTGCTCAAGGCACATGCAGGAGGCAACCAATCAATGTGTTTCTCTCTGACATTCACTCTCTCTAAATCAACGAAAAAATATCCTTGGATGAAGATTAAAAAAACACATACAAAAAACCCACCCAGCTTGAGTATAACTTTCATATCACAAAATTCCCCTAAAGTGTACAATTTAATGATTTTAGTAAATGTATAGAGCTGTACAGCCAGGCCACATTGAGCAATAATTTTTATTTTATGAAGAACGGGGCCCAAGAGGTTGACTTATTATGGTTACAGCAAAGATAGCCAACTGCCCACCAACTCTGTTTTGTCTCCTATAATACAGAGCTTTGCTAGCAGGCAGCTGTGGGCACTACACCTCTCACCTCCTTTGTGTCCAGTTGTGGTCACTGGACTTGATTTCCTCGATGAGATGAGAACAGAAATGATGTGTGTGTCACAGCTAGGCTAGGACTTTTAAGAATGGTTCATGTGCCGAGACCGGTTTGGCTCAGTGGATGGAGTGTTGGCCTGTGGACTGAAGGGTCCCAGGTTCGATTCCGGTCAGGGGCATGTATCTGGGTTGCGGGCACATCCCCAGTGGGGATGTGCAGGAGGCGGCTCATCGATGCTTCTCTCTCATCGATGTTTCTGACTCTCTCTATCTCTCTCCCTTCCTCTCTGTGAAAAATCAATAAAATATATTTTAAAAATAAGAATGGTTCATGTCTTTATTCTCTCTTCTTCTTTTAAAAAGCATTTTTATTTATTTTTTTAGAGAGAGTAACATTGAAATAGCTGCCTCCAGCATGCCCCTTACCAAGGATCGAGCCCATAACCTGGGCACAGGCCCTGACTAGGAATCGAACCAGCAACCTTTCAGGGCACAGGTCAATGCCCAACCAACGGAGCCACACAGGCCAGGGCTCTCTATTCTCTCTTCTGCATGCTGACTTGATGTGGAGGACTCCAAGACCCTGAAAGATGGTGGATCTACAAGATAGGAAGCGCCTGGGTCCCTGGATGTGGGATGGTTACCCACTCGGCATCTTACACGAGCCAGAAGTAAACTTCTATTGTGTTAGGCTGCTGAGATATGGGGGCCTATTTGTTATAGAAGCTAGCATGATCCTAACTCAAGGCTTATGGAGCAAGTGAGCAAAAGAGTAGGACTTGGACCTCAGTGTGTCTGACTGCCTGGAGTGTGGCCAGAGAAGGTAATCTTGATGGTGACAACACTGGCAACCAAATGGTAAGAATGCAGTTACAGGAGAAGGTGGAAGGCCAGCAGCCTGTAAAGAGAAGGGGGACTGTCCTTATCCTGAGAGAAAAACAATACTGGCTAATATTTATTTTTTTATATCTTTATTGATTTCAGAGAGGAAAGGAGAGGGAGAGAGATAGAAACATCAATGATGAGAGAATCATTGATCGGCTGCCTCCTACACACCCCCCTCCTGGGGATCGAGTCAGCAACCTGGGCATGTGCCCCAACCAGGAATCCAACCATGACCTGTCAACACTCAACCACTGAGCCAAACCGGCCAGGCCTGGCTAATATTTATTGAGCATTTACCATTTGCCAGATGCTGTGCTAACACTATGGATTAAATCATTAACAATCACAAGTCTAGGAGGTAGGAGCTAGCTACCGTTATCCCCATTTTACAGGAAAGAATAC
The DNA here is from genome assembly GCF_000147115.1 of Myotis lucifugus. Classification (NCBI taxonomy): domain Eukaryota; kingdom Metazoa; phylum Chordata; class Mammalia; order Chiroptera; family Vespertilionidae; genus Myotis; species Myotis lucifugus. Next base: position 33,957 of record NW_005871726.1, on the reverse strand, counting down.
TGAGGTACAGGCGGGCTAAATAACTTGCCAAAAGCTAACTATTAGCACAGCTGGGATTTGAACTCAGGCCATCAGGCTTCAGATCCCATATACTGTGTCCTCGAGGCCCCTGAAGGCAGACCCAGGCAGACAGCAATTCAAAGATGAAGTCGCAGCAGGGAGGAAGTGGGGCGGCGGGGAGGCAGACCCTGGGTGTGCGTCTGTCTGGGAATCAGTGGAAGGCAAAGTCGGACTAAGTGCTATCAGTCAGGCCTTTCTTACTCTCACTCGGGGATTCTAAGATTCTGGGTCCCTGGGCTATAAGCACAGGCACCCCCCAGGGGTATCCTTAACAAAGCCCTCACCTGGAAAGATGCCATTGTGTGGATGGCTGTTTGGGTGGGTCACCTCTCTGGGTCGATATTATTATTAAAATAAGTCCCTGTGAAAAAGCAGCTACCAGATGGGATTTCAGGTGCTGAGGGGGACAGGGGACCCCTCCGCCCGCCCTCGCCTGCTTCACTTGTGTTCCCCTGTAAAGCCAGAGGCTGCAGCTTCATTCCTTAGCCTGCATGTCTGAATCAGCTCCCCACACCCCCGCACCCTCCCCTGCTTGCCTCCAGGTTCCTCCCCTCCACCCCCCTCTCCTATACATGCGATCAGATGAATTTTCTGAGGAGCAGATTGGATCTGACTCTTGCCTAGCTCACGCACTTCAGTGGTTTCTTTTTTAAATTTATTTTTTGTTGACAGTATTACAGATGCCCCGATTCCCCCCACGCCCACCGCCTCGGCCCCCTTCAGTGGTTTTGTGAATGGGCCTGTGATGTTTTTCCCTGCTTGGCACCAATTTCTTTCTTCAGGGAAGGGCCTTTCTCGGCCCCTGTGGTTCAGTAGGGTTGTCTCCACCCAGACCTGGCCGACCAGCGGATCATCCCGTCCACCAGGTCACTGCGGCTCTAAGCACCTGGGTCAGGCATGTCTATAGCCAGTTATACGCCTGAATGTTTGTTTCATGAGTCAAAACGTTTCCCTTCCCCATAAGCAGGTCTGAGTTGAGTTTATGTAACTTGCAACTTGGAGACTGCAGAGGAGCATACATACTCGAGCCCAGGCACTGCAGGTGCTAACATGAGGCAAGCAGGTCCAAGCGATGTATCAGATCTTGGGGTAAGCTTACCAATCAGGAAGGCAGGTAAAATAGGCCTTAGCTAACCTGCAACCAGGAAGGCCATGGTCAGTGCTCCAGCTTTTCCAGAGGGCACAGGCAGGAGGGATTCGGGTGGCTTCCTGGAGGAGGTGCCACCGGAATGAGCCTTGAAGGGGGTTAACAATTCAGCAAGAAACCCGAGAGCTCCCTGAAAGCAAGCCCCATGCCTTAATCATCTTGCTATTTCTAACACTTAGTCAGGGCGTGACAAACGCTGGGTGAATAATTCTTTAAGTGTTTGGGAAGTTGTAACTTTTTATATCTTGGCTTTCCTGTATGCGATCCTACAGGAACATAGCTATTTTCCTAGGGGCCTGCATGAGGTATCATTAGCCCCATTTTACAGATGCGGAGGTTGATGGCCAGAAGAGAACAGTGGTTTGCTGAAAATCACATAGAAGTCCAATGGCAGGGCTGGGCTAGAGGCCAGGGAGTCTGCAGGACAAGGTGCTGCCTCCCTCTAACCCCAGCCCCAAGCACAGCAGACATGGAAGAAAGTGATAATAACAGCTGGCACTTAGGGAACGCCTGTCACGTGACAACTGCTTCACGTAAATGATCTCACCTGATCCTCGCGACATCCTGACACGGGGACTATTAATCATCCCAATTTATAGATGAGGAGACTGAGGCACGAGATCAAGATTATCCAGTAACAGAGCCAGGATTCAAATCCAGGCATCACCACTCCAGTGTCAAAAGTTTAACCACTATGCTTTACTGTCTCTAAAATAATAGAGTAAAATTATCATCTAGTTTCTCAACATGCCAATGCTTTACATTGCTGCTGCCATTCAATCTTCATTTTACAGATAAGGATGCCGAAGCCCAAAGGGGTTAAGCAACTTGCTCAAGGTCACACTCAGCCAGTGAGGGTCAAAGCCAGGGATTGAACCTTGAACTTCCTCTGCTTTATCTCCTTCTCTGCACTTGGTCTCTGGTTTGCAGCCCAGGCCACCTGCTAGTCCCATGGTCTTCAGCACCACAGGCGTGGACAGCACCCAAACAGGCCCAGCACCAAGTGCAAGGCCAGGGGAGGCCTGAGGAGGGGAGGCAGCCAGGATGGAGAACTGCTGCAGAGTGTAACCTGGCCCCCAGGGCTGGAAAGGCTGGACACAATCCAAGTGTCAATCAGCAGATTTGGTTAAATAAATGGCAATACGTCCATCCATACCTTTCCAGTGGCCCTTGAACATGCTTGAGCCAGAAGGGACTTTGGAGATCATGTGACCCAGCTCACAAATTTCCCAGGTGAGGAGACCAAGAGGAAGAACTGGGACTGTCCCAAGACTGAGCAATAGAAACTGGGAACAAGTTCTTCCCACTGCCCTCCCTACCAGGCTTGGCTTCTGGCTCTGCTCTCAGCCTTCCCTCCCCGCCCCTCCACTGAGGCACATCCTTGGTGGTGATTAACAGCCTGTGGCGCTGTCCACTGCAGCTGGTGCCCTATGGGGCGGTGAGAGCCCCAGCCTCACCACTCCCAGCCTACCTGTGGCAGCCTCTGTGGGTGTGGGAGGAGGCATGGATGGGCCTGTTGCCTGTGTGAGGTGGGCAGCCCAACACTCAGTGGTAACAACAGAAGTGGAGGGCGGAGGGCAGGGTAGGCACCGCCACTGGCTGCTGGGCCAGGGCCCTTGGCGGGGTGTCCATCAGTGGACAGGTGGTGGCCACTGGAGAGATGGCTGGGGGAGCAGAGGCTCCCTGAAAAGAGCCCTTCCCTAGCCACAGCCCTCACCTCTCCCTCCTCCCCTGAGCCCCTATGGAGGGATGGAACAGGGGATGTAGCCTATCTTGGGAGCCCAGACCCCAGATTCAGGCATTCAGGCATTCCTGGGTGGACCCAGGTCACCACTGTTCCTTGCCATGAAGCTTGAGGTAAGTCACTTACTCTCCCTGTGCCTCCATTTTCTTACCAGTAGAATAGGGATAATAATGGCACAGATTTAAGCATTAATAACAGCCAACATTTATGAAACAGTCAGAGTCTAAGCACTTTACATATAACTTCACAACTGTCTTATTCCCACTAGAGTATACACCTTACAGTTCAGGAAACCGAGACTCAGAGAAGGGAGATTAAGTGACGTGTCCAGTGTCGCACAGCTCGACGTGGCTCAGAGATAACGCCTGGCTCCAGAACGCTCAGTGCGGATTTGTTGAGCACCTACAATGTGCCTGGCACTGCTCTTGGATCTGGAATACATTCATGAGCCAAGCACACAGCCCTGCTCTCCAGGAGCTTATGTTCTAGCCTGGAGGCAGACAGTAACAAAGAAGGTGAGATGTGTGTCAGACAGGGAGACCTTAGAGGGGGAAAAGGGAGACGCGAGGAAATGCCCAGTGTAGGGAATGAAACTGTACGCGGGGTCAGGAAAGGCCCTACTGGGAACGCTGCGCATGTGGATACTGTGGAGGGAGAGCCTTCCTGGCAGAGGCAGAGGGACCGTGCCTGGAGCACTCGGGGAGCAGTGAGGAGGCCAGCATGGGTGCAGGGTGGCGGGTAAGGGGTAGGGGCAGGAGGTGAGGATAGAGGTAAAAAGGGAATGGCAATGCACCGGGCCTCGGAGATCAGAGCCAGGACCTGCCTTTCACTCTGAGTGAGATGCACGCCAAACTCTGGACCTGAGCAAGCCCTTCCTGAAGCCATCTGTGTGCCAGGCCCTGAGAGATGGAGACAACATGACGCCACCACTCTCCCTGGAGTGAGGCTGAGGGAAGAGGTGAGGGAAGCCTGGGCTTCTGAGACCCGGGTGCAGATTCCTCCATCCGCAGCTCCCACCTACAGCGGCCCCACATGAGCAGAGGTGTGGGGGCAGGAAAGCTGATCAACAGATATGCCCGGGACTGCAGCGGGAGCCCAGGGTAGGTCCTATTCGGTCTTTCTGACAGGTCTTGCCCTGTAGACTGTGAGTGAATGAGGGAAAAGTGGGCAGAATCTTCCCTAAGTTCTAGATAGGAAACCCCGAGTAAAGATGTTCACTCCTGAGCCTCTATTTTTTTTTTTTTTTGTCTATAAAAGTGGGGCTGCCCTGGCCGGTGTGGCTCAGTTGGTTGGAGTGTCATCCCATACACTAAAAGGTGGCAGGTTCAATTCCTAGTCAGGTTGTGGGTTCGATCCCCAGTTGGGTAGGAACGGGAGGCAACTGATTGATGTTTCGCTCTCTCTCAAATCAATAAAATAAAAAAGTGGCATTAACATTCCCTTCTGCTCAGGGCTTTTGAGAACTAATATTAAGAGTGGATACTCAGTGCCATGCATAACACTTTACACACATTCATTCAGTTAATCCTCACTGTGACCCTACAAGGTAGGTACAGTACCATCCACCTTTTTTTAAAAAAAGATATTTTATTGATTTTTTTTACAGAGAGGAAGGGAGAGGAATAGAGAGTTAGAAACATCGATGAGAGAGAAACATCAATCGGCTGCCTCCTACACACCCCCTACTGGGGATGTGCCTGCAACCAAGGTACATGCCCTCGACCGGAATCGAACCCAGGACCCTTCAGTCTGCAGGCCAACGCTCTATCCACTGAGTCAAACTGGTTAGGGCCCATCCACCTTTTTTGTAGATGAGGGATCTGAGGCTCAGAGAGGTTAAGCACGTGGCACAAGGTCACACAGCAGGATCTAGAGATGGTACTTTTTACCACTAAACCATGTTAAATGTGGGCCCCCTGCTCCTCCAGGAGACACAGGGTCGGAGCTGGCAGGCACGAGGATCTCCCTGCTATGGCAGGACTGCCCTGGGGTGGGGATTTCTGCTGGGTCCTGACCAGGAGAAGGCAGCGACCCTGTTCTGTGTAGCCCACACCCCAGCCCCCCAGGGCCATCCCAATACCCAGGAGCATTGAGGACATTCTCTGCCTCTCCCAGGACTGTGAAAGCCAAGGGAGGAGAGCCGGTATGGTGGGCAGTGACTTCCCCTGGCCAGACCAGCTCATTTGCATATCCCGCAGGGTGTGGCAGAAGTAATGAGAACAGTTAAGCAGCCGGCACTGCTACACGTGCTTTACCTGTAAGGGGTTCTTTAATCCTCCCCACAACCCTAGGGAATAGGAGCAGTTATTATTCCCATTCCACATCAGGAGAAACCGAGGCACAGAAGGCAACTGCCTGTCCAAGGTCATGTCGTCAATGAACGGTGGAGGTAGGATTCAAACCCAGGCAGTTTGCAGCCAGTTTCACACAAACCTCTGGGGGCTCAGAGCTGGGCTCAAATCCCCACTCTGGGTTAGTGCTGTTTTCAGCACTAAGTGAGAAAGCGATGGCCGGTGCTGGGCATGGAGTACCTGACATTGAAAAAATGCTCCCCTGCTTCCTTCCAACCCGAATATTACTTGGCTGCCAGAGTGGGGGCTGACCTGAGAGTCTGGACCTGTTCCACCTCCAGACTGTGGCCAGGCTGCGGTGGGGACTGGGAAAGGTGGGTGGATAGGAGAGGGGAGTGGGCTTTAACTGGCCCCTCCAGGCCCCACTGCCACAGCTTCCTGAGGCCAGAGGAGTAGGGGAGGGAGAGGGTAGTTTGGGGAAAACCCTGAGTCTATTGGGGATGCTGATCCAGGCTCTGGCCTGAGGCCCAGCTGCCTAGGGCAGAAAGCCTGGGGACAAGCCAGGCAGGCGAAGCACCTGGACAGCAGAGCTGGGAAGGAAGAGGGCCTCAGCTACAGAAAGAGGGCCAGGCCACCCTTCAGCAGAGCCAGGGGCCAAGGTACTGGGAGGGCTCTCACAGGCCCTCAGGCTTGAACCCCAGCCCACTGCACCTGGACTCCTCCCTGCTCTAAAGCACCACACAGCACTGCCTCTCAAACACCAAAGCCCTATGGCCTCCCCAGACAGGCTATAGGAAAAGCAAGGTGGTTACCGAGGCTTAGTCTCCCACCTGCCAGTGCAACTTTAACTAAGAGCCAATAGTTACTGAGCACTTTTCATGGGCTGGACCAGGTCCTAGGCCCTTTGCATGCTTTAACTCACTCGCCCTGATGACCCTAAGGTAGGCATTATCCTTGTTTTCCACAGGATTAAACCAAGCTCAGAGAGGTTAAATGACTTGCCTAAGGTCACACAGCAGCTAAGTGGGATTCAAACCCAGGCAAGGTCTAGAGCCTGTGCTCTCAACTATGGTGCTCTGCTGTCCCTCCAGCGTAGGGCTGCTGTAGACCTTCATCCAGGAAGGCGGCACACTCCCTTCCAGGGCCATGCCGAGTGCCTGGTGCCCAGCGCTGGCCTCTGCCCCCTGGCCCAGCTACTTGGCAACGCCCATTGGCTTCACTCATGTTTAGGGAATGTGGTATTTTTGAGTGACTTCTGAATCTAGGCCCCCCATCTCTCCTGCCTGACTCAAACTAGAGCAGCTTGGTCTCAAGCCCTAGAAAGTCAGAACAAAGAGGAAGCTTATGGCTTCCAATTCCTCTCTGACCATGGGTAAACTGAGCCCAGAGTGTAGTCCTCCCCCAAGAACCTTCAGCAAGACCTGGGCCTAGGACCTTGAACTTTTGCTCCTGGGAAAGTGAGACAGTTAAACCAAGTTGTTGGCGGCTGAACCCTTCTAGCGTAGGGGAGGGGCACAAGATGGGCGAAGAGGAGAAAGTGGGCCAGGCTACTGATACTCTGGCGGGAATTCGGGCTCACTGCATCACAGCCTTAGGACCCCAGAGGGGTGCTGTTCTGTGCATGTTCTAACGTGGCCAAGGGGGAGGTAGAGAATACCCGTGTGCAAGACACATACAAGCAAAGGTCACCCACAGAGCAAACACTTTCTGGCCTCCACCCCAAGCCTGCAGAGCCAGCTGCCTATTATGTTATTGAGTGAACAGGCCAGGTGGGGTCGGGGGCAGGCTGGAGTGTGGTGATCTGTCTAAAGGTCAGCACTGTCACTCTTTGGCTCTTGCCTCAGCTCGCCACATCATCTGCTTTTTCAATAGGATCCAAAAATCAATATTTGTATGTGAAATCGTGTGTGTTTTTTTAGCATTGGCAACAAATGCAAATATGAGGAAAAACACTGTTTGGATCATCAAAATGTGTCTAGAAGCTGTATTTTACCACATGTGTTGTATATTATGCTGGGTCTGGGGCTAGACAAGACAGATCTGGTCCCATGTCCTGGAGCTCAGGGTCTAGATGTGGAGACAAACGCTCACAGCACATGTGGACACATTCTACTGTCTCCAAGGCCCCAATGCAGCTCTCCACTCTGTGAGCCCAGGCCAGATAAAAAGGGGAGGTAGAGGCAGAGAGCTGCCTTTTCAAGTTGGGGAACAGCACCAGGTGACGGAGGGAGCGAGGGAGGGGACAGGGAGATGAGCCAGAGGTGAAGTAGAGGATGATGAGTGAGCACTGGGGGATGACACTGGGGAGGCGGTTGAGGGCCACACTGCACAGAGCTTTAACTGCGGTTCAGTCCAGACTCAACAGGGAGCCACTGCAAGTTAGTGAGAAGGGGAGATCTTACTCCTGTGCCCCTCTGACCTCTTGACGGTTTCCCCTAGTCACAGTGACTCCCATCTCTGCTTTTCAGTCTCTCCCTCCACTCCCCTGCCTGTGGGTCATATGGCAAGGCTCTAGGCTCCCGGGAACCCACTGTGGGAATCATTGCAGAGACGGAGAGGACACACCTGGATGCTTCTTGAGGCCCAAATGCGATCTACATCCGCCCCTCCAGCTACAAAGTGAGTGAGTGGCTCACTCTGTCATCTCTGGGAGATGTCACACGCTTGCCCAAGATCACCCAGTCTTCAGGGCAGCTGGCTCCCCCACAGCCTGTGCTGAGGGGCGTTGCCTCAACTGTCCTTGAATTTGCAGGAGGGGCTGCCAGAGATCCGGCCAGAAGCACCTCCTACCCTTCCCCCTGCTGACCACATCCTCCCCCTTGGGTCACTGCCAGCAGCAGATGGGGTGGGGGTACTTGGTATTGGAAAGGGGGAAGGAGGAATTGGCCATGCAGCCTCAGGGACCCCAGGTCTGCAGCAGGATGGGGACCAAGGGCTTCAGGTGTGGCCTGGGCAAACTGAGAACACCCCAGGGGTCTGACGATCAGGAAAGAAGATGGGATGAAGTGAGAAAGAGAACCTTGACTCCAGTACCTGGTGCATCACAGGCACTAGATTCAGTTTGTTGTATGAACAAATGAACAAAGAAACTCCTGGAGGGGCTACCTGTACCCAGAGTCCTGCCTTCAGCGTTGCTGCTTGCCTGTAGAGGGCAAGAGAGGAGAGACGGGGGGGGGGGAACCCCAAAGTGTTTCCTCGGCACCAGCCAGCCCCTTCTGATTCAGAATGTCGGAATGTCAGGGTACAGCACCCCCGCCTCTCATCGTCCCATGAGCGGCAGGGCCCGGTGGCGGCACTGCCGGGTATACATCCTGGAAAGCTAGCGTGATAACCTAGAACGCCCTTTGGTGTTCGGGACACGCTGACCCAATCGGTTTGGCCCTGGGTGTTTTGGAGGTCAGGTCAGGAGAAGGGAAGGCGGCCCCGGGGGCACCAGGGGACAGAAAGGAGCCTGACCCGAAATGGCTTCTTCATCCAGACTCCCTCCCTCCCTCTCTCCCCAGAACCAGTGCCTCACTTTGGAAAGGGCTTGCCCCCTCCCTGTCCTGCAGGGAGCACAGGTGGCCTGGGTGAAGACCCCCCACTGTGGCCTGGCTGGGGGGCAGTGGAGTCACAGAGAAAAGAAGGCATTCCCACCCATTCTCTCCAACACACCCATTCCCTGCCCTCTCACAGACAAAGACACACACCCCAAGCCCCAGCCATCACCCTAGGGCCACACACGAGGGGTCCCCTGACCTGTGAACACCCCCAAATCTTCTCCCAGGAGGGGCTTCACTTGAGAACTCAGCCTGGCCATGGGGGGTGGGGGTGGGGGATACAAATACTCCAAAGACCGAGGATCCAACTGCTCCAGGCTCTCAGGTGTGTGTTTGGGGGGGGGGGGAACTCTACCCTCTTTTCCCCTCTCCGTGGCGCACGGTGCTCTGCCATCACCCCTCCCGTGGGGCCCGGGAGCTCGGCCCGAACCCCAAGGCTAGGGTGAGGGGTGGGGGAAGGGAGGAGGGGGCGCGGCTCCTCCAAGCGAGACACAAAGAGACGTCCTTCAGCCTCGGCTCCATGGCGACGCCGGGGAGGGGGCAGAGCGCACGCGACAGTACCGTCTCCACCTGCAGGGCGAGGGGCCTCGGGGGCCACTCACCTGCTGCTGCTCACCTGGGCCTGGCTTACCTGGGCGGGGGCCGCGGGGACGCCGCGGCGGGGGGCCTGGGCGCCGTCTCGGTTTCCGTCCGCCCGGCCCGGGGGCTCAGGGCGCCTCCACCGCCGGCGGGGATGCGAGGGGCGCCGCGAGGGGCTCAGTCGCCCGGGTCCTGGAGCTTTAGGTGTGTGTGTGTGTGTGTGTGTGTGTGTGTGTGTAGGGGTGTCCCGAGGCTCTTGCTGGTGAGGAATAGCTCTTCCGTCCTCAGGTCCCTAGATTTGGGGTTTGTGTGCCTGGAATTGGGGGGTCTAGGGCTCCCTGATGCAGGGGCTCTGAGCCGGGTCTTCGTGCCTTGAGGTGTGGAGTTGTACTGGCCGGGATCTTGAGAGGGGGCGCCGCGCTCCCGGACAGGAGGGTCACTGCGTTCTCGGTCTTGGGGGGCGGCCGGATCGAAGAGGGGAGTCTTCGAGGCACCGGAGGGACGTCGCTGTCTCCTAAGCACGGAGGAAGTCTTCGCCGTCCCCGGCGGGGGAGTCGTTCTGTGTTGGCTCTGGAGGCCTCCCCCCGCTTTCCTGGGGTGCTCTGGGTCTGGATGTCGTGGGGGATCCCCACGCTCCCCGACTGCGGGGCCTCCCTGCGCCCCGGCCGCCCGCGAGGGCTGGGAGGAGGCCCCTCAGCCGCTGGGGGGCTCCGTCGCCGCCGCTACGAGCAGCCCGGCCCCGCGGTCCCGGACGCCGG
>NW_005871726.1:9801-23739 GCF_000147115.1 Myotis lucifugus | reverse complement strand
TCTCAGGCGGCGAAGTACCATGATGACTCCCTGGCCAGTTATAGCATTAGGCTGAGTTTTAGGTGAGCTAAGGGATCGGTCGCCGATACTGGGTACGTCTGGGTTGCTCTCAATCGAGCTTCGTGGCTTAGGCATTCCGCCGCGGGCGCACCCTTCGAGACAATTCGCGACTTCACCCTCTGAGCCGCGCGCCCCGGCACCTTTATCCGACTCGCTCGATGTGCGCCATTGCGCTCTCGCACTCACCCGTCGCGCGCTCTCCGTCCCGCCGCGCCGAACGGCCGCGCGCCGCGGGGCGCCGGTTCTCCCCCGCGCGGAGGGAGCAGCGCGCGGCGCCCCGACCCCGCTTTCCGGCCTCGCTGGGTCCTAGCGCCGGTGGGCTTCCTCTCTATCCTCCCATCCCGTCTTTCTAGGTCAGAGCCCACGAGGGGGCGAGAACGAGGTTAGAGAGGACTCGGGGGAGTCTGAGAGGGTGACCTGGTCCATCCTCCTGGCCCTGCGGGACCAGATTGTCCCAGACTGTCCCAGTCTGCTCTTGTGGGGTGGAGCCTGTGTCTATTTCAAGGAGGAAAACATCGAAGCTCTGCAATAGGATATGCATTCATTTATATCCGTTCTTCTGTCTCCCATGCAACCATGCAGCCACCTATGCATCCACGCATGCATGCAGCTACCCATCTATGCTTCCATCCATCCTATTTGAGCCAGACCTCGAGAACTAACAACCTACCCAGAGAAGAGGTCATAAACTGGGGCTTTGGGGGTCATGGCCAGCCCCAGCCGCCTCTCCACCGGTTGTAAAAGGCAGTGACATTTTGGAATGCGCAGTGCTCACCAGACGGAAGGGAGGAAAGGGGATTCCAGGCACAGGGAGCACCATGTGCAAGGGCATCACCCAGGTGTGCAGGGACATGGTCTGTTCGGCCTGTAAGTGAGGTGGATGAGGATGGAGATGAGATAGGGACAGCATTCTGTCTCCTTTGTAGCCTCATCCACGCAGCCCCAGCAACACTGCTTCCCTAAGGAGGAAGTTCCCCCAAACCCCATGCCTTCTCTATTTCTTCCAACTCTTTGTTCAGGGATGAGTTTTTTGTTTTCACCCAGCATACTCTTCCCAACCACCTTGACTTTTTCTAGAAGTTTTAGAGCCAGGGGTTGCAAACTCAAGTACTTACAGGTCACATACCTTAGTGACTGGGGCCAGGTGTCAGGTGGTAGGGAGTGGTGGGGGTGAAGCAAACTGGAGCACTGTGGGCCCTTCATGGACAGACAATTTTTTCAGCAGAAGCAGGGAAGCCATATTCTAACAAAACATCTTCTAAATTTCCAAAATTCAGAAATACTGAATGGACCAAATGAAACATTTTTGGGGGGGCGAATCTGGCCCATGGGCCATCTGTACGAAACCTCTGCTAGCGAGAACAATGTTTTAGTTCCTAACCTGCCTCCTTCCTGCCTCTACCTAGACTTTTTTTCTTTTTCTAGAACCCAACTCGTATGTGCCCAACAGCTCTGTAAAATACAAAGTGGATTGGGTTGCTCTTCTCGTTAAAATTGCCAACGACTCCCAGTTACCTCTAGGCCAGTGGTCGGCAAACTCATTAGTCAACAGAGCCAAATATCAACAGTACAACGATTGAAATTTCTTTTGAGAGCCAAATTTTTTAAACTTAAACTATATAGGTAGGTACATTGTTATTAACTTCATTAGGGTACTCCTAAGCTGGCCTTTGCTAAAAACGTCCTCAATCTGATTGAGGTACGTTCGCTGAGGTTGACCCCTTCCAACGTTCCCATCCACACTCGTCTTGTATACTTGTTTCATCTATCTCCTTTCGGAAAACCGACTTCTGGGCATGGGCCACAAAGTTTCAATCCCACTGTACGTGTGCGCCCGCACGTGGTATTTTGTGGAAGAGCCACACTCAAGGGGCCAAAGAGCCGCATGTGGCTCTCGAGCCGCGGTTTGCCGACCACTGCTCTAGGGTAACTATCCTGGCGTTCAACCCCTTAGCCTATGGGGTCTCCTACTGAAGCCGCCTCTTCTCTGTTCAGCCTTGACCTCAGCCAGTGTGCCTAAAACATCCGCTTTCTCACACCTCTGCGCCTTATACACTTCGCTTCCTGTCTAGAATATTTTATTCCCCAAACAAGGGATCCTCCAAGATACCTCCTCTACATCTCCCTTTCCTCTCTCACCCCTCCCTGTCCCACCAGTGTTCCCAAGTTTCAAATTTCACCCTAATTTTGTTCTAATCCTCTTCATGTAAGGTCTTATTGCCTCAAACAAACTAATGGAGAAGTATGAGTCATAGGGCCAGCAGTAGAGGGAGGCTAGAGAAAGAGGAAGAGGGAAGAAATGTATTCTTTTTTTTTCTTTTCTTTCCTTTCCTTTTCTTTTCTTTTTTTTTTTTTTTTTTTTTTTAATGTTTTCAGCCCGGCAGGCATGGCTCAGTGGTTGATTGTCGACCTATGAACCAGCAGGTCACAGTTTGAATCCTGATCAGGGCACATGTCGGGGTTGTGGGCTCAGCCACCAGTGTGGGGTGTGCAGGAGGCAGCCGATCAATGGTTCTCTCTCAACATTGATGTTTCTATCTCTCTCACTCTCTCTTCCTCTCTGAAATCAATTTTAAAAATATTTTTATTGATTTTTTAAAAGAGAGAGATGGAAACATCGATGAGAGAGAAACATCAATTGGCTGCCTCCTGCATGCCCCCTACTGGGGATCGAGCCTACATCCCGGGCATGTGCCCTGACTGGGAATCCAAAGGTGACCTCTTGGTTTGTAGGTCAACGCTCAACCACTGAGTCATGCTGGCCCAGCTCCATTGATTTTTAGAGAGGGTGGAAGGGAGGGGACAGAGGAGAGAGAGAGAGATCATGACAGAGAGAGGTGAGAGAGAGAGAGAGAGAGAGAGAGAGAGAGATCATAACAGAGAGAGGTGTTCCTGGCTTGTTGACCTGCATCATGAAGGTCTTGTTGTATAGGAAGAACCCCTCCCCCATGGCCACCATCATGCCCAGGATGTTGCTGCTGGTGACCAGCCCCTACAGCATAATCAGGGACCCTGGTGGCAAGGTGGCTGAGCCGCTCAGAGCCGATTGGGTGTAGGGAGCTGGAGATGATGACATTTTGGGCGAAGGTTACAGAAGAAGCTGCTGACAGGAGCTCCGCTAGCAGCGGGAGCTTCCAGGGCCCCAGGGAGCCCCGGTTAAGTCATTGCTGAGGAGGGAAACCAGGAATCCCTCCAGAACCTGCGAGGGTCAGACGAGACAGTGGGCAGCGCCGCCGGGTGCACAGCAGCCGGGGCGAGGGAGCTCTGAGTCTCTCCGAGCCTTTTTGGAGAGTTTCTGCTGAAGTGAGAAACACAGTGTTCCAGTGAGAGTTCTGATGAGTTCCCACCTCTGATGTGGAAATGCAAGTGTGGCCGGGCCAGCAGGAAGCCACTGATGCTGGCAAGCGCCCGCGCCCGCCGAGTGGGGAGGGAGGGCCTGCCCTTTGTGACCGCGCGGAGCTGCTGAGTCGGACTCGCTGCTTTGAAGGGAATTCTGTTTCTGCAGCTAAAAGCCTGCCGACTGATACGGGGAGAACATCTCCTCAATAACGGGGTGTTGCCCTTGGGAACAAAATGCAGGAAATGGGCCTGGGGTGGGGCCGATAACGGGAATTCATCCTCCTCTGTCACTTCTTTCTTTTTTTTCAAAATTAAAAACATCTGACACAATTATGATAAAATGTTTACATTGATTCTAGCTGTGGATCTGCACAGGTTTTCACTTTTCTGTATTTTCTTTCCAAGTAATTAAAGCCTATTCAGTGAAAGTGTTTTTATTTTTATTTTTTTAAAAAATATTTTTATTGAGAGGAAGGGAGAGGGAGAGAGAGAAACATCAGTGATGGGAGAGAATCATTGCTCAGCTGCCTCCTGCACACCCCACACTGGGGATTGAGCCTGCAACCAGGCATGTGCCCTACCTGGGAATTGAACCGTGACCTCCTGGTTCATGGGTTGATGCTCAACCACTGAGCCACGCCGGCCGGGCTGGAAGTGTTTTTAAATGGGATCTTGAAGAAAACCCCAAATAACGTTTTCATTGTGTGATTCTGTTTCCTAAAACCAGGTCCAAGAACCATCTAAAATGACCTCATTTCTGACTCGGAGAAGCATGGGAGCGGGGAGTACATCCGACCGCCTGGTCCCCTGCCATCCGTGCCCGTTGCTCTGGCGGCTCTGAATGCTGGTGCCCGTGGGATGGGATGTGGCTGTTTCTCTTGGAAGGTGTGGAGTGAGCCCGGATGGGTCTCCTCTCCTCTCCACTGTCTTTCGTTCCGGGGAGCGGGGGCCCCATCTGGGACCCTCAGAACCCAGGCAGGGCTACTCAGTGTGGGTCCAGTCCCCAGTCCCCTGGGGAACAGGCCGCCTTCCTGGCACCCCCGGGACCGAAGGCCTTTGGGAGGAAACAGCGCTGTCTGGTACACCCCCTGGGGCTGGCTTTGAAGATGTCCTAGTTTGGATTTCCCAGAAACAGACCCTGCACAAGCTGGTTTGAGAGCAAACAGTTGACTTGGCGGGCGGTCCCGGGGAGGCCAGCGGAGAAGAAACAGGAAGGCAGTGACCAGGGGCGCGTTATCAGGCAGGTTACCAGGCAAGCAACTGGCGGCGAACCCCATGGGGGCTCTCAGAGACCGTGTAGAACATGCATGGAGTGCACAGCACATGTGTTCTACCCCAGCTCCTGTGGGTCCTTGGTGGGAGCTGCTGAGGGAAGGCAGTGCTGTGGGCTGCAGGCAGAGCAGGCTGGAGCAGAGAAGGCCCTGGGGCCGGGCCGGAGCCGGGGGGAGGGGGGGGGGAGGGTTTGGGTGTGTGTGAAGAGGATGCTGCCAAGTTGGAGTGGGGAGGGGGCCAGGGAGCTATGGGCGGGGAACAGACCACCAGTCTGCTACAAATGACCAGTCCTTAGAACAGGGCCCTGGGTCTGGCTTGATGCCCACCTGTCCCAAGTGGAGTAGAACTCAGCTATTCAGCATCAGATGTCCCCCATCTTTTACCAACAGAACCCAGCGTTCCTTCGGGGACCCACATTTCTTGACATACCCTTCTGTACTCATTAGGGGTTCTGATGGAGGGGCTTACCTGGTCGGCTCTAGGGGCGGCTTGCAACGCAGCCCCTGGCCATCGTGATTGTGTCTGAGGTGGATCTGTGCCCCAAGCCAAGCCGGTTGGGTGGAACTCCCTTCCCATTGCACTGGCAGAGGGTGGGATGTCGGCCTGGAGCCGCTCCCCGGGGAGACCCTCTGGAGGAGGAAGCCAACACAGCAGACAGCAGAGCCAAGAGATGGAGAGTCAGAACCTCCTGCCATCATTTGAGCCCCTGGATCCAGCCAGGCCTGAAGGCTGGGCTTTTCAGGTGTGCCATCCAAGAGTCCGTTTTGTGCTATGTCAGCTGCACTTGGGTCGCTATCAATTGCAACCCCACGCTCTTTGCACCAAGGATAACTGTGGGTTTCTGAAGGGTTTAAAAAGGCAGGGGTAAACTCAAGAGCCTCCTCTCTGTCCCCATAGTCACTGCGTCCTCAGCATCCCAGTTTGTGCGAGGGGATTCCCAGCGGGAGCTCAGCCTGCCCCGGAGTCCTTGAATCCTTGGACACCAGCTCCTGCCCCCTCGGGGTGGTTGTTCTTGGGGCCCCGTGAGGGGCTGGGGGGCTCATAGCTGAGCGTGCAGAGTGGGTGCCTGGGCTGCCACATGGGGCCCCTTTCCCTCTAAGCATCAGGAAGCTCTGGACTCCCGGCCAAGGCATCCATGCACCCTTCACTCCCATTGTTAGTGGGGACCTGCCATGTGAGGACTTTAAGATAAAAGGGTGGGCTGAGTGGGCCATCCTCGTCTGCAGGAGTTTCCACTCGCGTGGCAGGGAGACACTACACTAATCACACCAAACAGGTGACATTGTGAGATAAAGAGGCAAAGGGCCACTCCAGTGCTCAGGGCCCCTTCCCACGCACTGGCTGACGGGCCATCTTTCCCCGGAGCCTGCCCAGCAGCTCAAACCCTGTCCTTCTCCACTCCAGCTCCAGGAGGCCTCGCCTGTGTCCGACCTGCGTCCTGCCTGCTGCCAGCACAGCCCTCTTGCTTTGCTTTGTTTTGGTTCCAGGGCAGGTCAAGGGCAGCTGAGCTCCTCCCCACAAATGCTTTTCTTTTTTTAAAAAAAAATATTTGTATTGATTTCAGAGAGGAGAGGAGAGGAGAGGAGAGAAATAGAAAGATTAATGATGAGAGAGAACCATTGATCGGCTGCCTCCTGCACGCTCCCCACTGGGGACTGAGCCCACAACCTGGCCATGTGCCCTGACCGGGAACTGAGCCATCACCTCCTGGTTCATAGGTCGATGCTCAATCACTGAGCCGCACTGGCCGGGCCCACATGCTTTTCATGCCATCTCCCTGCTCAGGATTGAGTCTCTGGACATTTATTAGGCATCTAGAGTAAGCCAGGTACCCCCCCCCCCAAGGCGAGGCCTTCCCCCAGGTGGAGAAACTGAGGCACAGAGTGCAGAGGTCCTGGCGAGGGATCGGGACACCCTGGGATGAGCCCTTCTTGCTGTTTATCCCTCTGCCCTCTCTCAGGCCCTTGGCCCCTCCCAGTCAGCAGCCCAAGTGCAGGCCCCAGGCCTTGTCCATTCCTGGCATCTCGGAGCTGCCTGGGGGTCCCCCTGACGCCTAGGAGCAGCACCCTCTGGCTTTCCCCTCCATCCTCCAGCCCCCCACCCTCAGGACCTCTGTTCCTCCCCACCCGCTTCTGTAACAGCACAGATCTGTGCCAGGCGGGCTCCGAGCATTTTACACAGGTCAACTCCTTTTTTAAAAATTTTAAAATCTTTATTGTTGAGAGTATTACATATGTCCCCTTCTCGCCCTTCCTCCTCCCCCATTGGCCCCCTCTAGTCTGCCCCCTATCAACTCATTTAAACCTCACAGTAACACTGAGGTGGTTATGGTCATTATGTATCTAAGACAGAATGAAGCGTTCGCTGAAGTTCGCACACTAGCTGGGACTCGAACCCAGGCAGGCTCCAGAATCCAGGCCCCCAACCGCCTGCTGCTCAGCCCATCCATCCACGCCAGCCTCACCTCCTCCTCACATCCAATTTCATTTTATACATTTCCATCCCTCTCCCCACCCACCTCCCTGTCCCCCTTCGCACTCCAGCCTCAGGGCTGCTGGGGGGGGGGGGCACTGTCCTGGTGCTCTGGGCTAAGGGAGGGACACAGGTGGAGGTCTCATCCATGCTCTGTGCCCTGCCTGGCAAGGCGTGGCTGAGCCAGGGGCCTGGAGGAGGTGGGCAGGGTAGGAGCAGGAGGGGGCTGGGTGGAGCCGGCCTGTAAGCCCTAATTAAGTCAGTTAATTAGGTGGGGAGGAGAAGCCTGTGGGAGTTAACGAGCTTGGCTAATTAAGTGGATCCTGGAGAATTGTTCAAATTCTAGGCTGGGAGAGATGGGGGCTTAGGCAGGATGGAGGGAGGGGAACGAGATGCCCGGTGCTTCCGGGTGCCCTCGAGGTCTGCAGACACCACTGGGGTCGCAGGCCACTGAGGCCACTCCCAGGACCTGCGGGGACCACCAGGGGCTGCAGCCACCGAGGGTCTGGTCTGCAGTTACCTCCTGACACCTGGGCCTGGAGTCACCATCAGGCCTGGTCTCCTGTCGCCCATCCCTCAAGGCTTAAAGCGAGACCCTCTTTGGACATTTCGGGGGGGGCAGACATCGAGCCCTGACCCAGGGACCCTTCAGAGGAACCATGACCACCACCTGCACTTCTACCCATGATTTCGTTGGCAAAGCACGTGCACACCCACTGTCACCGCCAGAGGGAGACGTGCAGGGCAGGGACCCAGCTGGCAGATGAGACCACTGAGGCCAGGGAGGAAGGGGCTCGCCCCGGCTCATCCTCAGCCCCTGCTCACATGCAGACCCGGAAACGGGCCACGGGACGGGGAATGTTTTCTTCCTGGCCTGGGCCAGTCACCTGGGAGAGAAAGACCAGCAGCTGTCTCAGGAGCCGGAGGGCTTTCTCTTCTGGGGCCGTTTCTCTCTAATTGCAGGGTCCTGAATAACAGCAGCAGTTCCCAGGGGTGAAGCACTCAACATCTGTGAGGTGTGAGCACCTGACATCAGGGCCAGGGCCGGTACACACAGAATGGGGAGGGGGAGGGTCCCTTTCAGAAAGCAGGAACAGGCTTTTCCTTCCTACCCAGGTCTCTCTCTCAGGCCGTCATGGTGTTTCTTTAAATTTTAAAAAAATATATTTTTATTGATTTCAGAGAGGAAGGGAGAGGGAGAGAAAGATAGAAACATCAATGATGAGAGAGAATCATTGATCGGCTGCCTCCTGTGCCCCCCACTGGGGATCGAGGCCGCAACCCAGGCATGTGCCCTTGACCGGAATCGAACCCAGGACCCTTCAGTCCGCAGGCTGACACTCTCTCCACTGAGCCAAACCGGCCAGGGTCCTGTTCATCCTGGGTATGTGCCGGACAGGAAATCACACCCGTCACCCTTTGGTGTACCAACCGACGCTCCAAGCAACCGAGCCACACCGGCCTGGGCTGTCATGCTGTTTCTTATTTGCTACCTAATGTCCTGTTCCCTTGGGCACAGGGATACATGTGGGACCAGTGCAGGTCCTCGCAGGCGCCCCAGGCCACCCTATTGCACACCTGACACTGAATCTTCACCCCCAGCCCCCGGCCAGACGAAGGACAGAGCGGTGACTGGGTGGGGGCAAGGAGTGGGTGCCGAGAGCCAGCCAGGACCTGGGAGGGCGGCAAGCTCCTGGGGCACGCTCCACTGTCCCATCAGACGTCACTTACAGACCCAAAGATGAAATGGCCGGAACTGCAAGATGCCAACCCCAGAGCGCCAAACCCCAGGTCCTCGGCCCTGTGCGACTGCACCGCCACCCCGGGCGACACGCAGGATCTGACTCAGGCCCCAGCCCCTGCATCTGTGCATACTTGGCACTGTAATGGCCCTCATTTTACATGTTTATTCATTCATTCACTCATTCATTCATTCAATTACCAGATATTTATCTTGTGTCTCCTGTGTGCTGGGCACTGTTTCCGATAAACAAGACAGAAGAATCCTACCCTCATCCATTCCAGTGAGGGAAGAAAACAACAAACAGGGAATGTTTGATGAGAGAGACGCGTCAAGGGATGTGTGAGGCCACTGAGTGCAGCTGCAGCCTGGCAACTGCAAGGGCCAGGACCACCCAGGCTGGGGCCATCGATGGACCCCGGAAGGCACCAGCTGCAGAGGGGAGGGCAGACCAGTCCAGCGCGGAGAGTGGATGCTGGGGGGTCTCCCCACGCACTCACTGTCACATTTGGGGCTCATGGGGAGGGACTTAGACTATGCAGGTGGGACCATGGGAGGAGCAGGAGGCGAGAAGGACGCTCTATTCAGGGCCACCTGAGCCTGGGCTATGACCTGAGTGAGGTGGGAGGCGTGTCTTAAGGCTCAGTAGGCTTCCTCTGGCTGCTGTGGGAAGACAGACTGTGGGGGGTAAGAGTGGAGTGAGGAGGGCTCCGCACCCAGCCAGGTGGGAGAAGACAGCTACTCGCAGGGGGAGCAGGGGAGGCGAGGAGTGGCAGGATCTGCTGACGGACTGGACAGTGGGGTGGTGTGTGTGTGTGTGTGTGTGTGTGTGTGTGTGCGTGCGTGCAGTTTGCCCTGGGCAGCTGGACTATGAAGTTTTGTTTTTTTTTAAAATATATTTTATTGATTTTTTACAGAGAGGAAGGGAGAGAGATAGAGAGTTAGAAACATCGATCAGCTGCCTCCTGCACACCACCTACTGGGGATGTGCCCGCAACCCAGGTACATGCCCTTGACCGGAATCGAACCTGGGACCTTTCAGTCCGCAGGCCGACGCTCTATCCACTGAGCCAAGCCGGTTTCGGCTGGACTATGAAGTTTTATGAACAGCTGAGGACCCTGAGCAGCTCTCTGGTCTCCAGGATTCCTTGTCCCTGAGGGTCTGCTCTCATTTCTGGGGTACCCCACCCCTCCCTCTCTGCACTTCTGCCTGCCGGTGGCCAGTGCTGCAAGGCTGCAGTGTGGACATGTTGGCACGAACCCTCTTGGGCACAGTTCCTACAGTTCTCCCTACACAGGTTGTGACTGAGATCCTAACAGGGGCCAGGGGGCACTGTGAGCGGGGCACACGGCTTGGGCAGGGACGGTGGTAAACTGGAGAGCCCCGCCCATCTGAATGGAGGCTTTCCCTCCCCTGTGGCCCACCGCTGTCAAGTGGGAATGTGGACTCGGATGCTCAGAGCTTCCAGTTTTTCAAGAGAAGTTAGAAATCCGGATCTTAGGATGCAACATCCTGAGTTTTTAAATACTGGCAAATCATTTTTTAAAAGTCAGAGCTGGCTAGACCCTTGTGAGAGCAAGGACAGAACAGAGGCTGCTGGGGTGGGAGAGGCCCGCAGCCTCGAGGGGGCGGGGGTGGGGTGGGGCATCTGCACACCTGAGGATGAGGACACCACTGGCCTGGCAGGAGAGGGTGAGGGGCAGTTAGGAGAATGGCTGGGAAGAAGCACCCCTTCTAAGCCACCTGGGCCCCAGGCAGTGACCTTGCTCCAGGGGTCATTGGTTACCAGGCGAGGGCAGGTGCTGGTCCGGGAGCCGGAAGGGTGAGACCAAGGCCAGGATGAGCCACCGGTGAGGTTTACAAGACAAGAGCAACAGCAAGACTGAGCAGGAAACCGAGGCACGGAGGCCACCCCCACCTCAGCCTCTGCTGTTCCCTAACCCAATGGTCGGCAAACTGCGGCTCGGCAAACCGTGGCTCGTGAGCCACATGCGGCTCTTTGGCCCCTTCAGTGTGGCTCTTCCACAAAATACCGACTTCTGCGCATGGGCCATGAAGTTTCGATCACACTGTACGTGCACACTCGCACATGGTATTTTGTGGAAGAGCCATACTCAAGGGGCCAAAGAGCTGCATGTGGCTCGCGAGCCGCGGTTTGCCGACCACGGGTCTAGGAGGTAGGAGCTAGCTATCGTTATCCCCATTTTACAGGAAAGAATACTGAGGCACAGGTGGGCTAAATAACTTGGTTAGACCTCAGGGTCATCAGGGCGAGTGAGTTAAAGCATGCAAAGGGCCGAGGACCTGGTCCAGCCCATGAAAAGTGCTCAGTAACTATTGGCTCTTAGTTACAGTTGCACTGGCAGGTGGGAGACTACGCCTCGGTAACCACCTTGCTTTCCCTGTAGCCTGTCTGGGGCGGCCATAGGGCTTTGGTGTTTGAGAGGCAGTGCTGTGTGGTGCTTTAGAGCAGGGAGGAGTCCAGGTGCAGTGGGCTGGGGTTCAAGCCTGAGGGCCTGCGAGGGCCCTCCCAGTACCTTGGCCCCTGGCTCTGCCGGAGGGTGGCCTGGCCCGAGGCCCTCTTCCTTCCCAGCTCTGCTGTCCAGGTGCTTCGCCTGCCTGGCTTGTCCCCAGGCTTTCTGCCCTAGGCAGCTGGGCCTCAGGCCAGAGCCTGGATCAGCATCCCCAATAGACTCAGGGTTTTCCCCAAACTACCCCCTCCCTCCCCTACTCCTCTGGCCTCAGGAAGCTGTGGCAGTGGGGCCTGGAGGGGCCAGTTAAAGCCCACTCCCCTCTCCTATCCACCCACCTTTCCCAGTCCCCACCGCAGCCTGGCCACAGTCTGGAGGTGGAACAGGTCCAGACTCTCAGGTCAGCCCCCACTCTGGCAGCCAAGTAATATTCGGGTTGGAAGGAAGCAGGGGAGCATTTTTTCAATGTCAGGTACTCCATGCCCAGCACCGGCCATCGCTTTCTCACTTAGTGCTGAAAACAGCACTAACCCAGAGGGGATTTGAGCCCAGCTCTGAGCCCCCAGAGGTTTGTGTGAAACTGGCTGCAAACTGCCTGGGTTTGAATCCTACCTCCACCGTTCATTGACGACATGACCTTGGACAAGGCAGTTGTCTTCTGTGCCTCGGTTTCTCCTGATGTGGAACGGGAATAATAACTGCTCCTATTCCCTAGGGCAGTGGTCGGCAAACTGTGGTTCGGCAAACCACGGCTTGCGAGCCACATGTGGCTCTTTGGCCCCTTGAGTGTGGCTCTTCCACAAAATACCGGGCTCTTTCCACAAAATACTGACTTCTGCGCATGGGGCCACGAAGTTTCAATCGCACTGTACGTGCGTGCCCGCATGTGGTATTTTGTGGAAGAGCCACACTGAAGGGGCCAAAGAGCCGCATGTGGCTCGCGAGCCGCGGTTTGCCGACCACGGCCCTAACCAAGAAGGTTGGCCTCCATTTCTGGCTCTGGCTCTGGCCTGGGCAGGGCAGGGCTGGGCTGAGGGGCTGCAGGAGAAGCAGAGAGAGATGGAGGCAGTGGCAAGCCTCCTCCGCCACCAGGACGCCCAGCCAGCCCCAGTGTGGCCTGAGCCTCATCCATCCTCCCGCCAGCCTCAGGAAGGACAGGGGACCCTGGGCCCCTTGGACCGCTGGTGGAACTGGGTCACGGAATGGTCGGGTAACCTGGCCAAGGTCACAGGGCCTTGGAAATAGTGGGACCTGGAGTCCAACCCAGGGGGCGTGGCTGCAAAATCTGAACTTGGAACATAGAAGCTGTCAGAAAAAGGCCTTGAACCGTACCACCGGCTGCCTGCTGGGGCCAGTCCCGCATGTGTGCGCGCAGCACTCCCTCTAGTGGCCTCTCCACCTCAGTGCAGGACGGACGATGGGCCCTGGGTTGGTTCTTTTCTTTCTTTTCTTTTTTTTTTTTTTTAGCCCTGGGTTCTGTCTTCTGTCTCTGTCTCTTTGTTTCTGTCTCTGTCTTTCTGTCTCTCTCACCCTGTTCACTCCCTGATTCAACAGGGGAAGACCACAACATCCCCATAAGCTCATCTCCAACCTGGACATGCGCCCCTTACCAGCTGCTCCCCAAGACCATGTTCTCTGGTCAGCCACCCCCTCCCATGCCAGCCCCTGTGCCTTCTCATTGCTCCCCTGACTGTCTCTTTCTCTCTGTCAGAGCATGGTTCTCTGTCTTCAACCGTGTTTCTCAAACTCTGCTCCATGTTATAAATGTAGCTTTAAAAACCCTGATGCCCAGGCCACACCCAGAGCAAATAAACTTGTCTCATCTCACTGTCCTTAGCTATTTGGGGTACAGACCTCAGCGGAGAGGATGGAGCTGGTCTCAGGCAGCCTACAGCAGGCCTTGCGGCTCCCTGACCGCTGCTCCCAGCTCATACCCAGACAGAATTACCTCACCCCAACTCCCTGAGGTCTCTATTTTTGTCCTCCTCTATATCCCTGTTCATCCTCTCTTTTTTTTTTCCTTTTTAAAATATATTTTTATTGATTTCAGAGAGGAAGGGAAAGGGAGAGAGAGAGAGAAACATCAATGATGAGAGAGAATCGTTGATTGGCTGCCTCCTGCACGCCCCTACTGGGGATTGAGCCCACAACCGGAGCATGTGCCCTTGACTAGAATGGAACCTGGGACCCTTCAGTCCCCAGGCCAACGCTCTATCCACTGAGCCACACCACTAGGGTCCTGTTCATCCTCTTCCTCACTCGCTCTGGTACCCACATGCAACAGCTCTTTGACCTCATGGAGACGCCCATTCCACTGCCCCCATCGCTTTCTTACTGCTCACCAGCCGCCTTCTGCCACTACCGCCCACCTCCAGCCGCTCCGGCTCTGCCCACCATCACCCCAGGCCGCCCCCTGGGAACCCCTCCTGCCTGGCAAACCACCAGCCATCCCGCTCGCTGCTTACACTGCGCCAGCCAGGCACCGCCCGGGAGCGCCCACACCAGGCTGGACTGGTCCCCTCTGATGGCATGGTCCTGAAGGGGCGCTCACTGCCGCCCGCAGGCCTCAATGCCAGCAAGCT